>NC_045437.1:41287491-41304139 GCF_002776525.5 Piliocolobus tephrosceles
TTTTTTTTTTTTTTTTTTTTTTAGTAGAGATGGGGTTTCACCGGGTTAGCCAGGATGGTCTCAATCTCCTGACCTCGTGATCCGCCCGTCTCGGCCTCCCAAAGTGCTGGGATTACAGGCTTGAGCCACCACGCCTGGCCCTCATCAAACAGGTATTAAACCTAGTATCCATTAGTTATTTTTCCTAATCCTCTCCTCCCTCCTACCCTCCAGCCTCCAAAAGGCCCCAGTATGTGTTTTTCTGCTCTATGTGTCCATGTGTTCTCATCATTTAGCTCCCACTTAGAAGTGAGAATATGCAGTATTTGATTTTTCTGTTTCTGTGTTAGTTTGCTAAGGATAATGGCCTCCATCCATGTTCCTGCAAAGGACATGATTTCATTCTTTTTTATTGCTGCATAGTATTCCATGGTGTATATGTACCACATTTTCTTTATCCACTCCGTCACTGATGACGGACATTTAGGTTGATTCCATGTCTTTGCTATTGTGAACATTGGTGCAATGAATATACATATGCATGTATCTTTATAATAGAATGATCTATATTCCTTTGAGTATATACCCATTAATGAGATTGCGGGGTGGAATGGTATTTCTGTCTTTAGATCTTTGAGGAATCACTACACTGTCTTCCACAATGGCTGAACTAATTTACACTCTCACTAACAATGTATAAGCATTATTTTTCTCCACAATCTCACCAGCATCTGTTGTTTTTTTGACTTTTTAATAATAGCCCTTCTGACTGGTGTGAGATGCTATCTCGTTGTGGATTTGATTTGCATTTTTCTAATGATCAGTGATATCGAGCTTTTTATATATGCTTGTTGGCCACATGTATGTCTTCTTTTGAGAAGCATCTGTTTATGTCCTTTGCCCACTTTTTAATGTTTTTTTTTTTTTTTCTTGTAAATTTAAGTTCCTTATAGATGCTGGATATTAGACCTTCAACAGATGCATAGTTTGCAAAAATGTTCTCCCATTCTGTAGGTTGTCTGTTTACTCTGTTGATAGTTTCTTTTGCTGTCCAGAGGCTCTTTAGTTTAACTGGATTCCATTTAACTTTTGCTTTGAAACAAAGTTCTGTAAATACCAACAGCAGCAAATTAACTGATGGCAAAGCAATATTGTCATTCTGCCAAAGAAACTCCCTTTTAGAACTTTCTACCAGCTGCAGTCTGGGATGATCTTTTGAGCTCCCTAACAATCCTTTGGATCACCTTGAAAGAAATCAGGCACATTCCTCAGCCCTGGGCCCAGTAAAAACACCATATATCTCTCAACTTCCTGGGCCCAGTACAAACACCATATATCTCTCAACTTCCTGAGCGCAGTACAAACACATCCCACCATATATCTCAACTTTAGAAAAACACCTCCTAGAAAAGTCCCTGATAAGGACACAGCCATTTGTAGTTTTACTGAAAGCGCAGGAACCAATAGAAAAGTGCTAAATATATAACTTAAAATGTTAACCAATTGTAATGCTGTAACCTAGAGAAATCCCTTATTCCTCTGTAACCTTACAAGTCCTGTTTACATCAGGCTATAAAAAGCAAGTGCACGCATTGTTTGGGGCCCTCTTGTAAGCTGTGAAGTGGAGGGACCAAGTTCGAACTTGCAGTAAAGATCCTTGCCACTTGGCTTTGACTCTGGACTCTGGTGGTTTTCTTTGGGGAATAAACGATCTGGGCATAACATCTGGGGGCTTGTCCGGGATTCCCCAAGCCCACCAGACCCGTGGTCAACGGATCTACTAGGATCGATCTGCTGATAGGTGAGCCGGCTCGTCTCTGTTCGTCTGTCTGTGTCTGTTCTGAACCTGTATCTGAGACTTGGGAGATCTGTAACTGAAGCTGAAAGCTGACATAGTCCTGGCGGATGCACTATAGGACGGCCAGCGGAGACCGGTGGGAGACGTCCCCTGGCTCTCATCTGATGCTTGTCTGAATTAAGTCTGACCCAGATTTCTGGAGCGCGCCTGCGACTGACATAACTTGTTGTTGATATTCTGTAACTCACTTTCCCTTGCAGGACCTGTTCCAGCAACTCACTTTCCTTTGCAGGACCTGTTCCAGCAACTCACTTTCCCTTGCAGGACCTGTTCCAGGTGCCACTCCGGGCGCTACCGTTTCCAAGAAAAAAAAAAAAAAAAAACTCCCTTAAGATAGGTAATACCCAGAGCACTCCCCTATCTCTCCTTACAAGTAATTTCAAGGATGTTAGAGCAAGAGGCCATGATCTTAGCATGGAAATCAGGAAGGGAAAGCTAATTACTCTATGCCGCTCCGAATGGCCTGCCTTTAATGGAAGGTGGCCACCCGAAGGGACCTTCCGCCTTCCTGTCCTCACTAGGGTCAAGTCCAAGGTTTTCCTACCAGAGGGTGCTGGCCACCTGGATCATATCCCATATATTCTCATATGGCAGGACCTAGCTGAGAACCCGCCCCCTTGGCTGTCCCCTTTCCAATTAGCCCCTAAACCCTATAAGGCACTGGTTGCTCGGCCGCTAAAATCCAAGCAACCGACTGCCCCCCCATCCTGTTCTACCTGATAGCGGGGACCCACTGTCCACAGAACCCCCTCTGTACCCCTCCAGGCCCCAGGGCCCAGCCCCTCGGGCTGAGGCGCAGGAGGGAGCAGGCGGACGGGAGGCGGCCGGCGCACCGGACCCGCTGAAAGTGAAAGTAACTCTGAAGGGCCCGGGGGGCAGATGGGAGGGCGAACTTTGCGGGCCAGCCACCCCCCCCCCCCCAAGCTGCCTGACTCCACAGTGGCTCTACCCCTTTGGGAAATAGGACCCCCAGATGACACAGGAATTCCCAGGCTCCAGTACTGGCCATTCTCCACCAGTGATCTGTATAACTGAAAGACTCAGAGTGCCCGGTTTTCAGACAACCCCAGAGATTTAATGGCTTTACTGGATAGTGTCATGTTCACCCACCAGGGATGATTGTCAGCAGCTCCTCTGAATCTTGTTCACAATGGAGAAGCGAGAGAGAATATAGGTAGAAGCTAGAAAGCTGGTCCTGGGGGACGACGGTCAACCGACTGCCAACCCCGACCTCATAAATGTGACTTTTCCTCTGACCAGACCGGCGTGGGACTACAACATGGCAGAAGGTAGGGGACGGCTACACCTTTATTGCCAGACTCTAATGGCGGGTCTCCGGGCAGCTGCTCGCAAGCCCACTAATTTGGCTAAAGTATACTCTGTTCTGCAGGGAAAGACAGAAAGCTCAGCTAACTACTTAGAAAGATTAATGGAAGCATTTAGACAGTACACCCCCATAGACCCAGAGGCTCCAGGGAGTCAGGCAGCTGTTGTAATGTCTTTTGTAAATCAGGCGGCCCCAGGCATTAAAAAGAAACTCCAGAAATTAGAAGACTTAGAAGGAATTCCTGGGGTCGGCGAGATTTTGTACACTATGGATACCTAGGTTCGCAGAGCTGGCTAAACCCTTGTATCAGGTAACACAGGGACAGCAGCCATTTAATTGGACAGAAGAAGCCGAGTCGGCTTTCCAACAGATCAAAACCACCCTACTCTCTGCGCCTGCACTAGGACTACCTGACGTCACTAAGCCCTTCCACTTATACGTGGATGAGAGCAAGGGTGTCACCAAGGCGGTGCTAAATCAGAATTTAGGCCCCTGGCGGAGGCCAGTTGCCTACCTGTCAAAGAAATTAGACTCAGTGGCTGCCGGGTGGCCCCCTTGTCTCTGAATGATTGCAGTCACAGCCCTGATGGTACAAGATGCTGATAAACTTGTCATGGGTCAAGAATTACAGGTCGGTACCCCACATGCCATCGAGGGTGTACTCAAACAGCCACCTAATCAATGGATAAGTAACGCCCGGCTCACCCACTACCAAGGACTACTAGTAAACCCTCTCAGGATGACTTTCCTGCCCCCAACAACCTTAAACCCTGCCTCGCTGCTGCCCAACCCGGACCTGGAGGCCCCGCTCCATGATTACACCGAGATACTAGCTCAGGTGCACGGAGTTTGAGAGGACCTCCAGGACCGCCCACTTCCTGACGCAGACCTCGTCTGGTTCACTGACAGGAGCAGCTTCATACACCAAGGCCAGAGGTACGCTGGAGCAACAGTGACTTCAGAGACTGAGGTAATCTGGGCGGAACCCCTGCCCTCGGGGACATCGGCCCAGAAGGCCGAACTGATAGCACTCACCCAAGCTCTTACCCTAGAGGCAGGGAGGAAACTGACAGTATACACAGACAGCCGATATGCTTTTGCTACGGCGCACATACATGAGGCCATTTACAGGGAGCGAAGGTTACTAACGGCCGAAGGAAAAGAGATAAAAAACAAGCAAGAGATCCTAGCCCTGTTAACAGCCCTATGGAAACCAGAAAAATTGGCTACTGTACATTGCCCAGGGCATCAGAAACCAGCCACTCCAATTGCTCAAGGCAACTTTCTGGCAGACCAAACTGCAAGGAGTGTGGCAAAGGCTCCCAGCCAACTCCTTGCACTCCAGCTCCCTGATCTGGGCCCCCAGGACTTGCCATATCCCCCTGATTATTCAGAACAAGATCTCCAGTGGATCGACAAACTTCCCCTGAAACAGATCCAGAATAGGTGGTGGACTGATACTGATGACCAAATCATCCTACCAGAAAAATTAGGACAACAAGTGTTAGAGCACATCCACCGAACCACCCACCTGGGTGCCCGGTGGATGATAGACCTGATCAGATGCTCCAAGCTCAAAATCAGACATATAGCCAAGACAGCCAGCAGCATCGTGACAAATTGCAAAGTCTGCCAGCTTAACAATGCCTACCCCCAATCCCAGGCTGCAACAGGAACAAGGCTCAGGGGAACCAGGCCCGGTATCTACTGGGAAGTAGATTTTACTGAGATAAAGCCAGGAAAATACAGATATCAGTACTTACTTGTCTTTTAGATACTTTTTCAGGGTGTATTGAAGCATTCCCGACCAAAAGGGAGACTGCTTAGGTTGTAGCAAAGAAAATTCTGGAAGATATCCTCCCCAGGTATGGCTTCCCCATCCAGATAAGGTCAGATAATGGATGAGCCTTCGTTGCTAAGGTAAGTCAGGATTTGGCTTCCATCCTTAGGGCAAATTGGAAACTACATTGTGCTTACAGGCCCTAAAGTTCAGGACAGGTAGAGAGGATGAATCGGACCTTAAAGGAGACCTTAACTAAATTGACTATAGAGACTGGCACTAACTGGGTGGTCCTTCTCCCCTATGTTCTATTCCGGGCCCGTAATGCCCCTTACAGACTGGGCCTTACCCCTTATGAAATCATGTATGGCAGACCCCCACCCCTGGTTCCCAGCCTGAAAGGTGATCTGCTCAAATCTGAAACAGAAAATGTCTCCGAACTCTTATTTTCCGTACAAACCTTGCAGAAAATTCATCAGGAAATCTGGCCCAAGCTGAAGGAACTATATGAGACTGGTCCCCCACCGACACCCCATCCGTACCAGCCAGGAGACTGGGTCCTGGTTAAGCGACACCGACAAGAGACCTTAGAACCCAGGTGGAAAGGACCACTCCAGGTACTCCTAACCACACCCACCGCCCTGAAGGTAGAAGGCATCGCATCGTGGATCCACTACACCCACGTCAAACCAGTAGACCCGACCTCTAACCTTCTTGGACCAATCACGGCAGCGACTGAAGCACCGGCCACGTGGACTGTGGACAGAGCTAAGAACAACCCCTTAAAACTCACCCTGTGCCGGCAGCATAGCTCATTGCAAACATGCAGCCAGGTAGTCTAACCCTAACGTTAGTCACCCTAGTGGCCGCTGGGGCAAATATGAAACCAGCTCCTAATCCCTTTGTCTGGAGATTCTGGCTTTATGAAAACCAAACCCACCCTGGGCAACCTCATAAGCCCGGGAAATTATTGGCCAGCGCCGATTGCCCTCCTCAGGGTGCAATGCCCCAATCTTGCTAAATCTTACCACCGAGTTTTCTAAAACACATGGAAGGTATCCTACAATATGCTTTGAATTTGATCAGACTAAATATAACTGTAAACATTATTGGTGGCATCAAAACGCAGGCTGCCCCTACAGCTACTGCAAGATGCACACGTTCCAAACAAAAAGACCAGACAGTGACCCAAATTTTTACCACCAAAATAATAAAATATATACCTAGGTAGTCAAAGACCCCTGGAACTCCCGTTGGATCACGCCTCAGCATGGGGCTGTATACTACACCTCTTCCTCCACATGGCCTAGTAGTCACCTCTATCTGTGGCGCGGCCTAGTACAGGTACGGTCCCTGGTCCATGGGAACATCCAGCAGCAGGAAAGCAGACTAACATAAGATTTACGTCCTTTCTCCTGGTTAAAATTATTACAAGAAGGATTAGAACTTGCTAACCTTACAGGACTTCACAGCTTGTCTGGCTTCTTTCTGTGTGCCACTCTAGGGCGTCCACTGCTAACTGCTGTCCCTCTACCATGAGGATCCTCTACTTCTGTCCAAGCTAACAGCCTCCAAAACCTCTCATATGCCCCTATCCCTAACGTGCCACTATACCTAAACCCCAGCCAAGAGAAGTTTCCCTACTGTTTCTCAGGAACTAATTCCAGCCTCTGCAACATCACTGCCACGCCCCCTAGTATCACCCTAAGGGCTCCACCAGGCATATTCTTTTAGTGTAATGGAACATTATCTAAGAACCTATCTGGTCCCTCTGTTACCAACCTACTGTGTCTTCCTGTCACATTAGTTCCCTGGTTAACTCTACTAACTGCTGACGAGTTCCTGGGGTACACCGGTAACTGGACGAGTACTGCTATTCACCCAGCCCCTAGACTGAGACCTGCATGAGCCATATTTCTCCCCCTCATTGCGGGAATCTCCCTCACGTCATCCCTCATTGCGGCCGGACTGGCGGGAGGAGCCCTAAGTCACACCCTCATAGAAAGCAACAAGTTATACCAACAATTTGCTGTTGCTATGGAGAAGTCAGCTGAGTCCCTTGCCTCCCTTCAGTGACAGCTCACATCCCTAGCTCAGGTAACCTTGCAGAACTGGAGGGCCCTAGACCTACTCACTGCTGAAAAAGGTGGTACATGTATGTTCCTAAAAGAAGACTGTTGTTTCTACATAAATGAATCAGGGCTTGTAGAAAACCGGGTCCAACAGTTACACAAGTTAAGCATAGAAGTAAAAAAACAGCAGTTTGCTTCAGCTGCAGACCAATGGTAGAATTCCTCTATGTTTTCTCTGTTAGCCCCCTTCCTCGGACCCCTGCTAAGTCTACTATTTCTGTTTACCGTAGGACCTTGTGTTGTTAACAGAATTTTGCAGTTTGTCAGGGAGAGGGTTGACACCGTACAGCTCATGGTCCTCAGAGCCCAATACCAACCTGTAAATGCTGAAACAGAAACAGACTTATAAGACCCAAGATTGGCTCTAGAGGTACCTGAGAAAAGGGGGGAATGAAAGAAATCAGGCACATTCCTCAGCCCTGGGCCCAGTACAAACACCATATATCTCTCAACTTCCTGGGCCTAGTACAAACACATCCCACCATATATCTCAACTTTAGAAAAACACCACCTGGAAAAGTCCCTGATAAGGACACAGCCATTTGTAGTTTTACTGAAAGTGCAGGAACCAATAGAAAAGTGCTAAATGTATAACTTAAAATGTTAACCAATTGTAATGCTGTAACCTGGAGAAATCCCTTATTCCTCTGTAACCTTACAAGTCCTGTTTACATCAGGCTATAAAAAGCAAGCGCACGCATTGTTTGGGGCCCTCTTGTAAGCTGTGAAGCGGAGGGACCAAGTTCGAACTTGCAGTAAAGATCCTTGCCGCTTGGCTTTGACTCTGGACTCTGGCAGTCTTCTTCAGGGAATAAACGGTCTGGGCATAACAACCTTCCCTGTGCTCTCATCAGAAATACCTAGGAGGTAATTAAGGTTCAAGGTGGTCATAAGAGTGGTCCCTTAATGTGATAAGACTATGGCCTAATAAGAAGATGAGAGTAGTAAGATCTCTTTCTCCCTTCCTGCTGTGTGAGGACAGAGCAAGAAGGCACTGTCTGCAAACCAGGAAGAGGGCTCTTACCAGGAACCAAAATGGCTGGCACCTTGATCTGGGACTTCTAGCCTCCAAAACTATAAGAAAGTAAATTTCTGTTGTTTAAGGCAAAAAAATGAAGAAATATCCTTGATACCTAAAGCACACTACCCATCTTCAGGCACAAATAACCACAAGCAGCTTATAGCAGAAAAAATATCTGACTTCAGCTCACTGGTAAGTAGATCCCTCTACTTCTCATTTCAATATGGTTTGTTCCCAATTAACCAATATACAAAACACCTTGAGAATTAAAACATCCTTTAGTAATTTATTTTCAGGACTAACTGGTATAAGCTACAATAAACAATGGACCACATATTCTTTCAATGAAGAGTCAATGTTATTTTTATGTAGATTGATTAGAAGTATTATGTTCTATTAATAGTTACTATCAAATGTATGTTGATTATTTTTATATTAGCAAATGAAGCTATTGCTTTTTCCAGGATTCTCACAACTCAAAATCGATTTGGCTTTTCTTATTTGGGTGTCAGATTGGAGAATTCATTTTGTTTGCACACTCATAAGCTTGCTTGGCAATATTACTCACCAGGTGTACTTTCATGAGAATAACTGTGGTGGGTATTTTTTTTCAAATGTATTAGCTAATATTTTGCCAGATGCGTTTCAATGTATTGTTTTCTGCCTAGGACACTTCTGTATGTCTGGGGCTGCAGCTGCTTGCTGTTCTTACTTCAGACTGTGCTTTGGGACTATTACACTGTTTTTCAGCAGCCCACTAATGAGCACATTCAGTGAAACTAACTTGCCTACTGCCCTATTTAAAACCTGACAAACCCCCACGCTGCTAGACAAACATGTTGCCTTTTCAAATTTTCTGTTGTTTGAGAAAATTTTCCTTCCCATATATTTAGGTAGGCTCCTACGGTAGTGAATTCATTTCTTGGATTTGGCATCTTCTAGAAAAAAAAAATCCTGGTAAAAATCTGAAGACTAAACAAAGACTCAGCCTAGGACAAAATGGTGGCAGAGGAAGCTTCTCTTCTCCCCCATCCCCTTCAGTGCCTTTCTCCATTCTCAATGTCTTTCTCTTCTTCTGATATCATGGTCCCCACAGCATGGAAGGGAATGATCTATGAAAGGAAAATATCTTGGGCCACCAAAATCACTAAGGAAAACTCAAGCTGGAAACAGCTTAGAGCAAATCTGCCTCCCATTCTATTCAAAATTATCTCTTTGCTCACTGAGATAGATGCATATCAGACTGCCTCCTTTGGAAAGGTTAATCAGAAACTCAAAAGAATGCAAGGATTCCTCTCTCACCCATCTGTGACCTGGAAGCTCCCTCCCCTTTCTGCCCTTGCTTCAAGAAGTCCTGCCTTTCCAGACCGAACCAATGTACTTCTTACGTATACTGATTGATGTCTCATGTCTTCCTAATATGTATAAAACCAAGCTGTGCTCTGACCACCTTGGGCATATGTCATCAGGACTTCATGAGGCTGTGTCATGGGTGCATCCTCAACTTTGGCAAAATAAACTTTCTAAAGTAAATGAGACCTGTCTCAGATTTTCTGGGTTCACAGATCTAACCAACTCTACTGTTAGGACAGTGGTTCTTACCTGGGGTGATCTTGCCCTTAACGGGGCATCGGCTGTGACTGTAGACATTTTTGGTTGTCACAACTTGGAGGAGGGGTGCTATTGGCATCTAGTGAATAGAGAGATCAAGGATGTTACTATGCATCCCAGAATCCTACAATGCAAGGAACAGAACCCCATAACAAACAAAAATCCTGCTCGAAGACATTAGTGATGTTATCTGTAACTCTTTTTAGAGTTTCTTCATCTTTTAAAAGGGACATGGAGAGAGACATTATTAACCTTATAACCCTATCTCCTATAGTTTCAGATGTAAAATAGGACACATGGTCTATCAGCTTTCAGAGATTCAAACATATTCAGAGATATCTATCACATATGCACCTGCTGGCCCCTGCAACACACACACACACACACACACACACACACACACACACACAAGTTTTAATCTCCATAGAGGATGGGAGCAGAGACCAACGCTGGCACATAAAACTCTTATTCTCCTCATAAGTTCCACCTTCCAATCCAGTACCTCCTTTTGCCATGGTGGGGAAATTTTCTCTTAAAACAAAGAATTCTTCCAGAATTTGTGGTTTGACATCTCCACATCAGAATATAAAAGCTTTTGAAATTGCAAATAAGTTCAGAAATATAAAGATAACTATATACAAATAAATGGTTTTCTCTTAACTGCTTAGCTTTAGCAATGTAAGTCAGCAATTTCAAAACTGTAGCTTCTGCTGCAGGTTACAGATGACTTTATAAAGAATTCAAAAATAAGGATCTGAATGTTATTTCTGTGTGTCATTTCCATTATAATGGTCACAACAATAGAAAACCTTCACCACCATTACATGGTGTGAGAAATGTAAAAGGAAAATGAATGTGGAAATATGTGTTTTAATAACAAAATTTACTCTACTACTTTGTCTACTACTACTACTATTTTTCTTTTACTTTGTCTATAAGCCACCACAAAGGATGCTTATCATCTAATTTCTTCTCTTCTAAGCAGGTGGAACTATGTCTCTGTCCAGAATCTGTTTCTTTAGAATGTAATGCTAAACTCACCTGGATCATAGCAGCAAGTTCTAGGTACTGAACAAAATGTTCACCTCCCCCCATTATGAGCCACCGCTGCTCATTCCTCAGTGATTCTCACACCCACCAGCTCCCCATCCCTCAGAGATCTTGGCCTCAGGAGCTCAAGAGCCTCCCCTTATGTGAGTGTGACTCCACTGGCCTTCACTGACGGGGGTGAGCAAGTCACTGCTCAGAGCTCCAGCTGTGTCTGATCTGACCCAGGGCCAGGGCTGTATTGTCTAGTTTCCCTCTGACTTCCAGAGACTTCCAGACCCCCACTAGTTCCTGTTCAGTTGCCCATTCTCTTTATGATAAAACTGCTGTCAAAGTTTCATTTTTTCTTTAACAAACGAAAACTGAAAAGAAGGGCATACTACTGCTTGAAACTCTTAATGGTTTTTATGGAAAGGTTCCCCCTCAAAGTCCTTCTCTCTTTTTAGTTAACATCACTGAAATCAGCCTTTTCTCTTAAAGGAAACTTCAATTCTTCCTAAACTTCACAGTCCAAGGTAGAAGATTTGTACTTTCCCCCTGCCCCCACCTTCCATACATACGGTTTCTTACTTCTGCTGAGTATTCTTTGGAAAGTTAAAACATTCTGCAGTAGATTTTCAAATTAACGATTAGTATGTCCAATCCTCTAAATCGAAATGTGGCTCCTCTCTGCATATACACACCATTTCTCTCCTAGAATGGAAGTCGGGGCCTCAAGCTGCCTTGTTCCAATTCTCATGAAGGGTTTGTAATAGTCCATGGCACACAAGAAGCTTCAAAAAGCTTGAAGAAGCAGATGTGAAGTGGGGAAAAAGAGATTCAATCTTTTCCTATAATTGAATTAGACATAGCACAGAACTCTCAACCCCCTCCCCACAGGTCTTAAATTGTGAGAAAGGACGGGTGCCCAGAGGAAAATAAAATTGTTTGATGCTAAATGATATTAAATGATACTTCAGTGATTTTGATTCTAAATGACATGTTTTCTGTTTCTTTTACTTTCTTCTCCCATAATTATTTGATACTTCTCCCACCATTTAATTATCCCTAATAGCTTTCTTCATTGCAAAACCCACAAAAGGAGGGTGAGCACATTTGAAAACCAAGGGATAGACTGAATTTCTGAATGGACTACTGTTGAACATATGGTATGGAAACGAAAGTAAGAGAAAGGTTTTGTGAGAAGAAAAGAGATTTTTGTTTGATTTGTTTGGTTTGGGGATTTTGTTTTCTGAAATTCAGAAGCTTGACTTTTCAAAGCAAGAAGATAGCTAAAAACTAGATTATAGAATTTCAAAAATAAACAATAAACTGGAAGTGTTTAGAGAATTATAATGTTTTCCAATCTTCACCCAAAAGAAAAGTTCAATTAGAAAGTAGGAAGAGGGAAATTGGAAGACGTGTGGCTATGATTTGGATCCTAGCAAGAGTATCCCCAAGAAATAAGACAGAAGGATTAAACTTTTAGTTTTTCCAAATAGTTTTAGTACAGATTTTGTAGGAAACAGATGTCAAAATGGAGTTAGATGTGAAAGAGGTTTATTGGGGAAAAATAAACAACAGTGGTGAGGAAGTCATTGACTGGAAGCAGCTCCTGGGAATTGTGGCCTCACCCAAACACAGGAATGCATTTCTGAACATGGCAGCTAGAGTTATCAGTCACTATATACCTCATAGTCATATCTGAGAGGAATATTTACATGATCCACACAGAAACTCAGATGGGCTTCGTATAAATCTTACAATAGAAAGGACTTGGGCCTTGCCTCTAGCCTGGGAGACTGCAAGCCTAGGAGTAAAGCCTCAAGTCCAATACAGCACCTGGGTGGTAGAGTACCAGTGACAAAGAAAGAGGTTATGCTAGATAGGCCTAGTTTGGTATAGTAGAGCATCCACAAAGCTGACTAGGAATGAGTTAGGGACCCTCAGGATTTTGGTGTCAATATAGTATGACACCAAATGACCCTGTGACCATACACAATAGCAGAAACCACTGATATTAGTCAACAGTGCCAGTACACAATATCTGAAAATCCAGTGGCATTAATCACATCTTAGCTGATATCAGAGCTCATCACCCAATGTTCGACTAAGAAGAGAAGCTACACCACAGCAAAGGTCAGTGCAGATAGGACACACCTCAGTACTTGCAATGGTAGATACTCTGTAAGTGTTAGAGACAAGTAATTAAGGATGGATGCAGATACAGATACCTGAATGTGGAAGGTAGGAAGGCTAAACAAATGTTCTCATTTGGTGCAGAACTATATTTGTGTGTTTGTGGTTTTTCTTCCTTTGATCAAAATGAATGTCATACAATTGTTAAATGAGAATTTGATCCCATAATGTTTGGGAGGCTATTGTTAATCAGTGTCACATATGCACTTAAACCATCAAAGTACTAAGATAATTATGTTCATCTTAATCTCATTCATTAATCAACACACAGGGAATTTATTGCAATATTTATTTGTTTTTTCTTTTTAAATTTTATTTTAAGTTCAGGGGTACTTTCTTTTCTATACTATATATGTTTTAAATTAGCTTGAAGCTAATATAACTGAATTGTTTGTAAGTTGCTAATACTAAACAGGTTTGATTTCAAGAAAAAAAATCTATTTCAATAAGAGTTGACTCAAGTGTTTTCAGAAGAAGCTGAGTCTTAGCTCTACTTAAACATGATAGTTTTCATCAACTGGGGAAGGATTCTGACATTTCAGGAACTGCTATGACAACAGAAATGAATGGGAAATAGAGTGTCAGGGCTCTCTCTGGGAAGCAGAGCTAGGAAGAAGTCAAGCCAGCATGCCCAGCTGCAAGCATGTGTTTCCATGGGCCTCACCATTCTGGTGAGAACAAATGAGCCCCAAGAAAACTTCTCTTCTCCTGGCTCTACGCTATCCACAATTCTGGGGCCTCCATTGTCTCCAATTCAAAGCCCTGTTTCTTCTGGTAAGTTTATGTCTTCTTCTAAGATAAGCACTAATTCCTCAATTGTTATATGATACTAGTCAGTATCAGCCACCCTCTTCCTCGCATGGAAGTTCTTTGCTTAATGCTCCTAATAAAAGTGGAGTGGGCTTCCGCTCCGGCCTCCCCACCTTAGTTCCAAGGAGAAGCATAATGCTTCCACTTGAGCTCTGTTTCTCCTCTCCTCATTCACATTATAAAAAAACAACATTTATGTTGATTCTTGAAGAAAGGAATGTTAAGAATCTGTCTCTGCTAAAGCCACTGTTGCCTAGCATTGAGAGCTTGACTGCCTGAGCAGAGGCTTGAGTAGGTCCCAATGCAGTGAAAAAGCAGTTTGTTCCTTGAAGAAGCTGTGCATTGTTCTCTCCAGATATTGGAGAATCCCACCATCATGTGGTACTCACTAGAACATGGGCCCCAGGATGGTCTGAACTGTGTTAACTATTCTCACAGGAATTTCCATAAAGCAGTTTTTTTTTTTTTTTTTTTTTTTTTTTTATTGTCTCTCCTTTCTTCTTAGGACTCAGGACTTTCTGAGTGGCACACACCACCTTAAGCTCAGTTGTTTCTCTCTCAAATTCATGGCCAACTCCTCACATCAGAGTGTATCTCTAGGCTCCGTTCCTTGGGGATGAGTTTTCTGCAGGTAGAAGCCTTTGAGCTCAGGCTTCCTGCGTGGAACCCCCACACATGCCCCTGTGTTCCTGAGACTAAGTGTAAACATGGGCTCCAGATGGAAGTCTGCTCCGATTCCTTTATCCTTTCATTTGAACCCATTTAGTGGGGTTCTTCTCTAATAAATACTAAACTGTGTACAAAAAAAGAACAAATGAGTGATTTCTTGCCTTCAAGAAATCTATGATCTTATCACACTGAAAAGCCCTGAACATAAATGACTTCTGATCATGTGCAATGGAGATCAGAGGAAGAAAAGATAAGTTTCCATTAGAGGCATCTGAGGAGATTTGTGAAAAATTTGACATTCAAGGCGGGCCAAGAAAGATAGGTAGAGTTTCGATAAATGGCAACATTGTTGATGTCATCATCATCATAACTGTTTTCAAAATTTGTGTCCATGTTTAACATGGAGAAGAAGAAAGCCATGTGGGGGTATGACTGTTCTTTAAATATTTGAAAAGTTGTCAGTATTATAGAAGGATTCAATTTCTTTGTAGCTGCAAAGAATGGAAAAAATCACTAGATGAAAGTTATATGAAGACAGGATTCAGAAGTAACTTTTAAAAAATCAAATCTATTGATTTTTAAAGGCTGCCTTGGGAACTACCTTATTAAGCACATGTGACTTATTTAAGGTACCACAGAGCAGTGGTTTTCAAAGTGGGGTTTTGAGACCCAGAGGTCCCTGAGACATTTTCAGGGCATCCAGGAGGTAAAATCAAACATAATAATAATATTGTGTAGGCAGAATGATGCTCCTCACTCTAATGATTCTAGTTTCAAGAACATGTGAATATATTATAATACATTACATGTCAAGGGGAATTCAGCTTGTTAATCATCTGACTTTAAGATGGATTATATGGGCGGGCCAATGTAATCATGAAGGTCCTTAAAAGTGAAAGAGGGAAGAGAGAAGAGGAGACATGGTGGTATAAGAAGGATTGGCTGTAATCCCAGCACTTTGGGAGGCCGAGACGGGCGGATCACGAGGTCAGGAGATCGAGACCATCCTGGCTAACACTGTGAAACCCCGTCTCTACTAAAAAATACAAAAAACTAGCCGGGCGAGGTGGCGGGCGCCTATAGTCCCAGCTACTCCGGAAGCTGAGGCAGGAGAATGGCGAAAATCCGGGAGGCGGAGCTTGCAGTGAGCTGAGATCTGGCCACTGCACTCCAGCCGGGACGACAGAGCAAGACTCCGTCTCAAAAAAAAAAAAAAAAAAAGAAGGATTGGGCCCAACATTGCTGGCTTTGAAGATGCACAAAGGGATCACAAACCAAGGAATACTGAAGCCCTTTTGAAGCTGCAAAAAACAGGAAAACTGATTCTCCTAAAGTCTCCAGAAGACAACAGCCCTACCAAAACATTTATTTCATTTATTTTAACTCAGTGAGACCAGTTTCATATTTCTGACCTCTAGAACTGTAAGATAATACATTGGTGTTGTTTTTAAGCCACTTTGTGGTAATTTGCTGCAGCAGCAACAGAAAACTAATACAAATACTAAGATGTTAATTTCACTTTTTCACTCTCGTTTTCTCAGGAGTGTACAGTGGGATTTTACAGCGGCTATTTGAATGTGGTAATACACCAGACTGTATTCAGAAGCAGATGTAAGAATCCAGCTGTCTCTCATTAAGAAGACATTAAAATGTTTTGTAAATATGTAAAATAGTACCACTCCTCTAACAAATTTTTGAAAAACACAGTTATTTTTTATTAAAAATATTACTTATATTGACATGTGATGGGTCCAGAATTAAATTGCTAATATGGTAAATCTTCATAGTTGTAACCCACATAAACAAAAGCTCTTTGGGGATTCCTTTTTTTTTTTTCTTTTTTTTTTTATACTTTAGGTTCTAGGGTACATGTGCATAACATGCAGGTTTGTTACATATGTATATCTGTGCCATGTTGGTGTGTTGCACCCATCAACTCGTCAGCACCCATCAATTCATCATTTATATCAGGTATAACTCCCCAATGCAATCCCTCCCCCCTCCCCCCTCCCCATGATAGGCCCCAGTGTGTGATGTTCCCCTTCCCGAGTCCAAGTGAGCTCATTGTTCAGTTCCCACCTATGAGTGAGAACATGCAGTGTTTGGTTTTCTCTTCTTGTGATAGTTTGCTAAGAATGATGGTTTCCAGCTGCATCCATGTCCCTACAAAGGACGCAAACTCATCCTTTTGGCTGCATAGTATTCCATGGTGTATATGTGCCACATTTTCTTAATC
>NC_045437.1:41309139-41348743 GCF_002776525.5 Piliocolobus tephrosceles
GCTGGGTACGTAATTCCTCCTTTAGCTCTGAGAGGTTTGATGGACTGAAGCCTTCTTCTCTCATCTCATCAAAATCATTCTCTGACCAGCTTTGATCCGTTGCTGGCGATGGGCTGTGCTCCTTTGCAGGAGGAGATGCGCTCTTATTTTTTGAATTTCCAGCTTTTCCGCCCTGCTTTTTCCCCATGTTTGTGGTTTTATCTGTCTCTGGTCTTTGATGATGGTGACGTACTGATGGGGTTTTGATATAGGTGTCTTTCCTGTTTGATAGTTTTCCTTCTGACAGTCAGGACCCTCAGCTATAGGTCTGTTGGAGATTGCTTGAGGTCCACTCCAGACCCTGTTTGCCTGGGTATCAGCAGCAGAGGTTGCAGAAGATAGAATATTGCTGAACAGCGAGTGTACCTGTCTGATTCTTGCTTTGGAAGCTTCCTCTCAGGGGTGTACTCCACCCTGTGAGGTGTGGGGTATCAGACTGCCCCTAGTGGGGGATATCTCCCAGTTAGGCTACTCAGGGGTCAGGGACCCACTTGAGCAGGCAGCCTGCCCCTTCTCAGATCTCAACCTCCGTGTTGGGAGATCCAGTGCTCTCTTCAAAGCTGTCAGACAGAGTCATTCGCGTCTGCACAGGCTTCTGCTCCTTTAGCTGAGCCCTGTCCCCAGAGGTGGAGTCTACAGAGACAGGCAGGTTTCCTTGACCTGCTGTGAGCTCCACCCAGTTCGAGCTTCCCAGTGGCTTTATTTACCTACTTAAGCCTCAGCGATGGCGGGCGCCCCTCCCCCAGCCTCACTGCTGCCTTGTGGTTAGATTGCCGCAGACTGCTGTGTTAGCAAGGAGGGAGGCTCCATGGGCGTGGGACCCTCCCGGCCAGGTGTGGGATATAATCTCCGGTGTGCCGGTGTTACAGCGCAGTTTTGGGGTGGGAGTTACTCCCTTCCCCCTCGCGCTTCCCAGGTGAGGCGATGCCTCGCCCTGCTTCAGCTCTCGCTGGTCAGGCTGCCGCAGCTGACCCGCACGGATAGTCCAGCACTCCCGAGTGAGATGACCCCAGTACCTCAGTTGAAAATGCAGAAATCACCGGTCTTCTGTGTCACTCGCCCTGGGAGATGGAGACTGAAGCTGTTCCTATTCGGCCATCTTCTTTTTTTGCCGAGCAGAATTTTCAATGGAAATTTTTAAAAAGTGGGATCTAGATTCTGAAGCATTTATTCAAAGAATTGTAAAAGCTGATGAAACATAGCTTGACCAGTACAATCCTGAAGGGAAAGCAAAATCATAACAATGACTACCAAGCGATGGAATTTGTCCAGTAAAAGAAAAAGTGGGCCAGTCAAGAACAAAGGTTATGGCAACAGTTTTGTGGGATGCTTAAGGTATTTTACTTGTTGGCTTTCTCAAGTACCAAATAATGATATCACCTACTTATTATGAGAGTGTTTTGAGAAAGTTCGTTTAAGTGTTAGCAGGAAAATGCCCATGACATTTTCAACAGAGTTTCTCTCCACCTCAACAACACTCCTGCTCATTCCTGTCATCAAACAAGGATAATTTTATGAGAGTTTTGATGGGAAATTACTAGGCAACCACTTTAGAATCCTGATTTTCCTCCTTCTGATTTCTTTTTGTTTCCTAATCTTAAAAAATCTTTAAAGGACATTCATTATTTTCTTCAGTTAATAATGTATAAAAGACTGCATTGATATGGATAAATTCCTAGGACCCTCAATGCTTTAGTGATGAACCAAATGGCTGGTATCATTGCTTACTAAAGTGCCTTAAACTTTGTGGAGCTTATGTTGAGAAATAAAGTTTGTATATTTTATTTTTTATCTTTTAATCTCATTTTTTTCATGAACTTTTTGAAAACCCCTCATATTACAGAACATAGATCTGTCAACTGTCAAGCTTTTGGGGAGTTCAAAATCTTATTCAAACTTCAGATATATTTGAATGTCTAGCTTATCCCTTGAGTATAAGCATCTTAACATCTCAAGGGCTGCATGTGGCATTCTTTGAGCTCCATTTACCCTTACAGCATCCAGCAAGAGATCAGGTACTTCCTGTGTTCTGTTCTGCTAAAAGCCATGACCAAGGTTCCCAGTAGCTGTAGAATTCCTGTTGCATTCTGAATTATCCATATGTGGTCTGAGACTTTTTTATGACATGAAGGCTGAATCAATCATGAAACTAATTCTTTATCTAATATAAGCCCTCTTAAATGAATAACCAGGGTCTAGAAGTTGTGTTGATTCTATTCAACACCCAAAGCAATAGCTAATCATTTCAGTATCAAGGCTTTCAATAGAGCTGGTTGGAAAACAAAGCCACTGAAAACTGATTTATAAATATTTAAAGTAATTGAAGGAAATGACATTCAATCAGTTCAGAAACACATATCTGGCACATAACACTATATCCTGAGCACTTGGGTGTTTGTCATCAAAATAGGAAAATAGTCCCTGTTATCAATGAGCTCTATCCTAACGATATATGTGAGATTATGGCCATAGGACAGGAAAAGCCTGCCTCTCAGACATATAAGGAGGAATCATATGACCCAAGGGAACAGATGCAATATCCTAGAGATAGATCTATAAGAGGCACAGCCATGCCTGACCTTTGTAAACCACATAGCAGGTGTTGACAACATTGCTGTAAAAAAAAGAATATAACAAGGGAGACTTGGGTGTAAGAATTCTTCTACTAGTTGCTCTGGCTACCAGGATGCTAATGAGGTCCTGAATGTGATTATTCTGTTGCAGGAACAATTGTACAAGAGGAACAGATAAGGTGGTTTTGTAATGTTTGAACAGTTGCCAGAATGGAAGCAGAAGAATTTATGAAAATGGTAACTGATAGGTGTAGTTAAAAAAGAATTCTAGCAGAGAGTATATTAAGATCTGCCCACTATTTCTATTCCTTCATTCCTTTTTAGTGCCAAGTGCCTGTTGTGACCTCACCTGTGGAGTCAGTATCAGCCAGCTTATTTGATTATTATTTCTCTCCTTTTTACTGCACTGATGGCTCATGCCTTTTACTATGCCTGAGATCTGGTAACTAAGAATACCATCCTTTTAAAAAATCTTTTTATTCAGACTTTTAAAATTATTATTATACTTTTAGTTCTGGGATACATGTACAGAATCTGTAGGTTTGTTACATAGGTATATATACGTCATGGTGGTTTGCTACACCCATCAACCCGTCATCTAGGTTTTAAGCCCCTCATGGAATTGGGTATTTATCCTAATGCTTTCCTTCCCCTTACCCCACCCCCTGACAGGCCCTGGTGTGTGATGTTCTCCTCCCTATGTCCGTGCGTTCTCATTGTTCAACTCTCACTTATGAATGAGAACATGCCGTGTTTGGTTTTCTGTTCTTGTGTTAGTTTGCTGAGAATGATGGTTTCCAACTTCATCCATGTCCCTGCAAAAGGGCATGAACTCATCCTTTTTTATGGTTGCATAGTATTCTATGGTGTATATGTGTCACATTTTCTTTATCCTGTCTATCACTGATGGGCATTTGGGTTGGCTGCAAGTCTTTGCTATTGTGAATAGTGCTGCAATAAACATACGTGTGCAAGTGTCTTTATAGTAGAATGATTTATAATATAGTAGAATGATTTATAATCCTATAATATAGTAGAATGATTTAAATCCTATAGTAGAATGATTTATAATACTGGGTATATACCCAGTAATGGGATTGCTTGGTCAAATGGTATTTCTGGTTCTAGATCCTTGAGGAAATGCCACACTGTCTTCCACAATGGTTGAACTAATTTACACTCTCACCAACAGTGTAAAAGCATTCCTATTTCTCCACATCCTTGCCAGCATCTGTTGTTTCCAGACTTTTTAATGTTGCTATTCTAACTGGACTAGGACGGTATCTCATTGTGGTTTTGATTCTCATTTCTGTAATGACCAGTGATGATGAGCTTTTTTTCATGTTTGTTCACCCCATAAATGTCTTCTTTTGAGAACTGTCTGTTCATATCCTTTGCCCTCTTTTTGATGGGGTTGTGTTTTTCTTGTAAATTTGTTTAAGTTATTTGTATACTCTGGATATTAGACCTTAGATGGATAGATTGCAAAAATTTTCTCCCATTCTGTAGGTTGCCTATTCACTCAGATGATAGTTTCTTTTGGTGAGCAGAAGATCTTTAGTTTAATTAGATCCCATTTGTCAATTTTGGCTTTTGTTGCTATTGCTTTTGGTATTTTAGACATGAAGTCTTTGCCCATTTCTATGTCCTGAATGTTATTGCCTAGGTTTTCTTCCAGGATTTTTATGGTTTTATGTTTAAGTCTTTAATCCATCCTGAGTTAATTTTTGTGTAAGGTGTAAGGAAGGAGTCCAGTTTCAGTTTTCCACATATGGCTAGCCAGTTTTCCCAGCACAATTTATTAAATAGGGAATACTTTCCCTGTTGCTTGTTTTTGTCAGGTTTGTCAAAGATCAGATGGTTGTAAATGTTTGGTGTTATTTCTGAGGCCTCTGTTCTGTTCCATTGGTCTATATATCTGTTTTGTTACCAGTACTGTGCTGTTTTAGTTACTGTAGCTTTGCAGTATAGTTTGAAGTCAGGTAGCATAATGTCTCCAGCTTTTTTCTTTTTGCTTAGGATTGTCTTGGCAATGTGGGCTCTTTTTTGGTTCCATATGAAATTTAAAGTAGTTTTCTTTATTCTGTGAAGAAAGTCAGTGGTAGCTTTCTGGGAATAGCATTGAATCTATATTACTTTGGGAAGTATGGCCATTTTCATGATATTGATTGTTCCTATCTATGAGCATGGAATGTTTTCCATTTGCTTGTGTCCTCTCTTATTTCCTTGAGAAGTGGTTTGTAGTTCTCCTTCAAGAGATCCTTCATGTCCAACTGCTTGAAGTGGGGTTCGCTGATTTCTGCTTGATGACAGTATTTTACTAATGACCATAGTCCACCAGACTGAGGAACCAACATAAGGTGGTAGCATTGGATAAAAAGCTAGTGAGAAAGGACAACTTACCTTTGGTCAAAAGCTGGTAGTTTTAGTCAGAAAGCTTCATTCTGACCTCATCAAATGAGCTTGTTTACAGGAGTACATTTATTCCCATGTCATATATCTTTGCCAAGTTCAGAATCAAACTATGTGGTATAGCTCACTAGTATTCTATAAGAGATGCCACACACTCAGAACTGATATCAGATTCTAAACCAGAGATTTCCACACCTTTCAACAACTGGTGTGTGTGTGTTTAGTTTTTCTTCTCTCAACAGCCAGGATATTTAAATCTTACTCTTTAATCAAAATATCCAGGCAGGCTTTTTCTAGAACCCATCTCATCTATGTGTACTCTGGGACCTCAACTTTTACTCTGCTACCTTTAAACCACTTTTCTTATTTCTTTTAGACTTCCATCCAGCAAGTGAATATCAAGCACTGTCATCCCTCTCTGCCTACTAGTCAACTTTTTCAGCCTCCATCAAGCAGCCATCATTATATAAAAATGGAACTTGTTTGCAGATACATTTGAGTGTTTTATTATGTATTCCTGCACCACTTAAAATAAATAATGTAAGATGAAAAATTAATATACTAATATTAGCAATAATTCAATTAAGATCAAGATGGAGAGAAAATGAAATAGACCAAAGAATGTGGCTCATCAGCCTGGTTTAGATGCATGTTGCAAGCAAACAGGTTGATTATCTATTTAATTCTGAAGGACAATAACATATTTTTTTAAAACTTATGAAATATTAGTGAAATATTATTGAATATTATATATCCAAATGATGGAGTGTTATAGTAAAGAACATGAAGAAACTTTAAAAAGTTTTAGATTGAGATTTCATATCAATAAAATAGTCCATTGATGTCCTAGAATCTTTCATTAGATTTTACATTACCTGATAGAGGTACAACTTTCTTCAAACTCTTAACCATGAGAATTAGAGGGCAAGCCTTTCTCCTGTTAACTTAAAAAAATAATTTATAACACTACCAAAGTTATCATCATAATCTCCTTTCCATTTCTTGCAAAATTACCATCTGTGGCTCCATTTTCCTTTATTAAAATATTTTCTCTGTGTATTATATGTGACTTCAGTTAAACTAAGAACTAGAATTTGAGGTAAAAAATAAATTTATAAAGTTAATATTAATGACATATTCTTTATGTTTAATCTTTGTTCTTGAGATTCATAGATATTTTGTATGACATTCGGGGGTTAAAATGCTGACAAATCCTTTCTGCACATAAAGAATTTTAGAATTATTTTTTGTTCTTTGAGAGCAGTCCTCCTCCACTCTCCTTTAGAAAGTCTACTTGCAGTCACACTTTGAGGGAAGCTGTATGTGTAAAAGGAGCAAACTTCATCTAAATGAAATACATGTTCCACAACTCCAAAAAGCTGACAACCTTATACTCTGTTTGAAATTGCCATCATTAGAGTCATAATTTTGGGTTAAACCTTTTATTACCACATACACAACAGAGATGAAGCCCATAAAACAAAAAATGTTAACATTTTTGAAGGGTATTTTTCTAAAATGTATTGCTGATATCCCTCTATTTTTAGAGTACCCAGAACATGATGACAAGTGTTGTCAATTATTTGATATCATTACCAGTATATATTCTTGTGCCATTTTGTACACTACTATTGGCTTTATGGATTTGCATGTGTGTGTGTGTGAGTGTGTGTGTGTATTTTTTTAATAGCAGCCATTTAACTTTTAATAATTTAATGTCCCTTTAATATATTTTTATTTCTTCTCCTTTTCTTTCTAGTAATATTTTGCTTTTTGCAACTTTTAACTAAGCTTTTAAAGTAAGATTTAGTAGCTTTAAATAAGGAACTGAGAATCTCTGTTAAGAATAACAAGAGTTTGTACACATAGTTTTGGAGCTTGGTTTGACAACTTAGATGTTTCTTGGTCTTGGTTGTCTTCTGTAAGATCAAAATCATCCAGTGAATGACAGCTCCAGAGGTGCGATGTTATCATAATGGGCTTTGGCTTATTAATGGCTTTATGAGTATTCCTAAAGGATTGGTAAGTTTTCCTTTTCTTTTATTCTGAAATATTTCAAAAAAACCAAAAATACTCCTCCCAAATGTTATTTTTTAATGTGTACATATCCAAAACAGATTATATACAATATTGATATTTCCCATATGTATTTACTTAAGGGATTTTATTTAAAAAAAAAGTTATAGAAACTAAAGTTATTTTTTAATTCCTCACAGATTTCCTTCTCTTTCTTCTTTTCCAGATATAGCCACTTGCTTGAAGTTGACAGGCATTCAAAGTTCATTTACATAACAAAGCTGTATGTTTTTAAATTTTATGTGAATGTCATATTATATGTAGTATTTTGTAATTTGTTTTCATTTAGAATTATTTTTTCAAGGTTGATCTATACAATACATGCTATGGTCTTAATGTTAGTGCTCCCCTAAAATTCATATGATGGGACCTAATCTCCAATGTGATAGTATTAAAAGGTGGGGCCTTTAAGATGCCATTAGGTCATGAAGGTTCTGCCCTCGTGTGTGAGATTAGAGCCATTGTGAAACAGGCTTGAGGGGTTTTGTTTTTCCCTTCCTCCACGTAATGATGCAGTGGGAAGGAGCAATGTTTGGAACAAAGAGCAATCCTCCACTAGATACTGAATTTACCGACATGTGAAAATTAGACTTTTTGCCTCCCCAACTGTAAACAATAAATTTCTATTGTTTATAAGTTACCCAGTCTAAGGTATTTTGTTATAGGAGCTCATTCAGGCTGTATAACTTATAAACAATACATAAACATGCAGTTACAGTTCTTAATTTTAAATGCTATGTAATATTTCATTATATGACTCTAGTATAATTAATGAGTTTTTTTTTTTGCTTTTATAAACAGTGCTGCTATAAATATTCCTAAATTGTCTCATTATGTATATTATGTCTTATTATACATGTGGGAGATTTTCTCTAGGGTGTATAGTAGGTATTGGTATAATTAGGCTATAGAATTCACTAGATATGGCAAAGTACTCTCAAGGTGACGCCAATTTTTATTCCCTTTAGCAATGCCCGAGCAATCCCATTTTCTCCATTTCTTGTCAACTATTCATTTGGCTAGACTTAAATATTTTTTGTTACCCTGATGATGTGTTACAGATTGAAATTGTTTTAATTTGTACCAGGGAAGTAGAGCATTATTTCTGATGTTTAGTGGTTATTCAGTTTTCTGGTTTTGTAACTGCATATTTATATTCTTCAATATTTTCCTATTAGGTTGTTTGACTTTCTTTTATTCATTTGCAGATTTATTTCTATATATTTGAATACTAATTATTGTACAGTTATTTGTGTTGCAATTATCTTTTCTGTGCCAATTATTTGTTTCTAAAATTTATTTATGGCACTGTTTATTTCACACAAAATGTTCTTTTTAGTTCTTTAATTTAAAAGAATTCAATATATTAATCTTTTCCTGCTTGGCCAGCACTTTTATTTTCTTAATAAGATATTTTTTCTACCCCAAGTTCATAAAGATTTGTTTTTTCATCTGGCATTTATTTGTGTGCACTGTGACATAGATACTTAACTTTTTTTTTCCCACATAAACAATCAATTTTTAGATTTCCTTGGGAATCATCAACATCATTTGGATATTGATATTTATTCATAATCAATTTTCATTGGTATTAAATATTTACTTTTTGGGGGTCATGGTATAGTAATATTTTATATTCCTGTTTAGAAGGTAAGTTCCTTCTAAAAAGAAACTTTGGATAAAGTGATCTTTTATTTTTCACAATATCATTATTGATAGTATAATAATTATTATTAATGATAGTATCATGCTCTATGCTCAGCTGGAATGCAATAAAATCATCATTTGTTCAGCTGGAATTCAGTAGAGTCATCATTTGTTCAGAATAAAAATCAAGGGTTGATTTTGTGTAAGAGCAATGACTAATCCGTGAAGCAAATGAACGGAACTCCAGCTGATAGTGATGATTAGTTACTATGTGCCAGGCATTATACTTACTTAAGATTTTACTTGAATTAGGTAACTTAACCCTCGCAAATATTATTTGAGATAAGTTCTATTATTATCCTGTTTTCCAGAGGGATGCAGAAGAGGCTTAATAATAGTCTCAGCAGTTAGTTTTGACCATGACCAAATCCACACCAATTAAAAATATATGGCCAAATGTTTTAACATCCTATTTGTTCCAGTATCTTCATTGTTACTTAGCTAAGTGCTTTTTGCAAAATTAATGGAACATGGTCTGCCTAAATTATTTGTTTTTTACAGTGACTGTGTCTGTAATCACCCAAGAATTGCTAAATTGTTCCAAATAGTTCAATGTTTTACCTGACCTTAACAATAATTTCTGGTGTGTTAAATACAAGACACATTGTTAGATGTTTTGTTTTTTAAAACAAAATAGCAAGCCCCAATTAATCCAATCATTGGTAGTTAGAGCCAATTGGTGGATAAGATTTTAAAGATGGCTCTATCATAAGAGGAGAAAAGATGCATGTTGAGTAAACTGCAACAGATATTTCATAACTGAGTAAAATATTCTAAAAATACTCAGAGCAGGGAGGAAGGATAACCCAGTTTTGGGATGAAACCAAAGAAACCTAAAGCCACATGATATGTTAATTTAGAGTAGTTCCACCTCTTCTCTTTGAGAATTCCCTAGTGATGTTAGTTTAGCTGCTTTTGTCCAGCTATTAACTGACAGCAGTCTGTTGTTCATTAGTGAAGAAATACTGAGTCCCTTGCATGGTATAAAAGAGTTACAAGCCAAATAAGATTTTTAAAAATATGCTATGTACTACAATCACAGACTTAGTTCTTTCAGTGATGGGTAACAGTCCAAATCAACACAACAACGTTCTGTAAAGCACATCCTTAAATTGCCTACTTAACTCTTAGAGAAGAAAGGGTCAGAAAAACCCTTTTCTGTGGTAACCATTAAAATGCCTTTGTAAATGGGTTTCATGTCATTTCAACAAATATTTCTTCAGGGGTTGCCTTAACTCTTACATTGTGCTAACCAAGATTACCAAGATAAAAGACTTATCCTAATTCTTGAGGAATTCAAGTTCTCGATTAGTGTGATAGTACTAGCTGTCACTTAGCTATTTCCCAAGAGTAGACTAGAGGACAGATGAAGTTTTGATAGATTTGTTGCAAAAATGACCCAACTTTTCTATTCTTCTCTGTGATCATGTATTTGCAGTGTAACTTTGAAAGTGCCTCTCATTAAGAGATGGAGCCTGGCCTTGTTACTTGCTAATATTGTGACAGAAATGACAGCATGCCAGCTCCAAGTTTACGCCTTAAGAGACTTTGTTTCTGCTCTTGTGAAACCTGCCACACCCATAAAAAAAGCTCAGGGTAGTCTAGACTAGCCAGCCCTAGCTGATTAGCTAGCTGACTACAGAATTATGAGTGAGCCTAGTTGAGATCAGCTTATACCATTCTAGTTCAACAATTCTGGCCAGCCCACCCATGGCTCATGAGAAGTAATAACTGATAATTATTTTAAGTCTTAAAATATAAGGCACTAGGTTTTAGAATGGTTTGTTATGTGGCGGTAGCTAATTATTTCTACCAATTGATAGAAATATGAAAAATATTTGTGGGCATGGATATGGCTCTGGAAAGGCAAATCCTCTCAAAGCACCTCAGGAAGTTTTAGGCAGCCAGGAACCTATAAGAATGTTCATGGGCAGGTGGTTGGTGGGAAAGTACTGACATAAGGATAGTTGAGAGATTGTCAAGTCAAACTTGGCCAACTTCACAAGCTCTCCAAAGATCAGGTTTTTTAGCAAGGATTGTCAAGTATCTATATGTCCTCATTTAGGTGTGTGACTGTCATGTTTAATGTCAAAATCTAATGGAAAAAGACCATAGAATGTGAGAACTGATAGAAACGTGAAAGAATTCATATTTTCATCTTGCAAATAAATGAGAAATCAGGGCCCAGTAATGATCAATAAACTGTCTTACACCATGCAGAGAACTCTTATCTCAGACTGTTGGCCTTGAATCTTGTCAAAGGGTCCTCATACTTATCTATTCCTCTTTTTTGCTATCTCCTCTATAGTTCAGGGCTTCATCACCTGGTACTTGATTTACTGCAATGGCCTGTTTCTTAATATTTCTTCTTCTTGCAGTGTTTTGTCACAGGATCATTAATTGGCATTTTAGGTAGGACAGTTCTTGATTGTGGAAAACTGTCTTTCGATTGCTGGACATTTTTTTCCACCTTGACACCAAGGTCATAAATGATATTCTTATTGCTCCTACCTCTGCATAAACTCCCCGCTCCACCTTCACACTGATTATGAAAATTAAAAAATCCCACATCTCAAAAAGGTATTTATACATTTACAAATATCTTTTCATAGCAGAATTATTCACCATAGCCAAAAGATGGAAACAACTCAAGCATCTATTGATGGATGAATAGATACATAATATGTGATGTATGCATAAAATGGAATATTATTCAGCTTTGAAAAGGAAGTAAAGTCCAATGGATGCTACAACATAGGTGAACCTTGAGGACATTATTCTAAGGGAAATAAAGTCACAAAAAGACAAATACTGTATGATTCCACTTATATGAGGTATGTGGGGTAGTCAAATTCATAGAAACAGAAGTCAGAATGGTGGTTCCTAAGGAATGAGGGAGGAGACGATGGGGAATTATTGTGTAATGGGCACAGAATTTCAGTTTTACAAGTTGAAAAGACTTTTGGAGATGGATGCTGGTGATAGTTGCATAGCAATGTGAATGTACTTAAATGCCACTGACTTGTACACTTAAAAATGGTTAAGATGGCTGTCTTAGTTCAGGCAGTGATAACAAAACAAATTATCATGTAATGGGCAGCTTAAACAATAAACATTTACTCTCACACTTCCAGAGTTTGGGAAGTCCAAGATCAAGAATCCAGCAGATTCAGTGTCTGGTGAGGGCCCTCCACCTGATTTGCAGATGGCTGTCTTCTCTTTGTATACTCACATAAAGGAGAGCAGGGAGAGAAAAAGCAAGCTCTCTTGTGTCTCTTCTTATAAGGGAACTGACTAATCCTATCATGAGGGTTGCATCCTCATGACCTAATTAACAACCAAAGGCCCCATTTCCAAGTAAAATCACATTGTGGGTTAGGGTTTCAACATATGAATTTTGAAGAATAGGAACATTTAGTCCATAGTAATAATACATTTTATATTTTGCATATTTTACCACAATAAAAAATAAAAATATGAAATATCCCCACGTTTTTAGTTGCACCTCTCTCTCGCTGACACTATGGAGGGGAGTGCTGAATTATTGCATTTCCTCTTGAGAAATCTTTCGAAATTACTATTCTTAAGATCTCCTCTGTTGAATCCAGCCCATTTTATTTTTTGTCTATAGCAGTAACTGACACATTATTATATGTATGCCTAGTTTTGAATGATTAATGACACATAATCTGACACAATATTATACACATTTTGGTTCCTTAAGTGGCTCTTGTGGATAAGCACCGTGTTCTGAGCTACGGCTTTTTGCCCTTGGGCTTTTGTCTATGTCACAGCATCTTGCTCAGTACTGGGTCTAGAGTTTATATTTCACAAATGTTTGCTGTCAATCAACTGACCGTCAGAGACTTTACCAGAGAACAACATATAGCTACTGAAGTCATCATTGCTTTGAATTTGTTGCATTCTGCACTTTCTTTCCTTAGTCCTTCTTTGTGTTTTCTATATTGCTACAGCGCTGAATTGCTATCCTCCTACATACTATAAAAATGCCATATCCTGTGGATTGTGAATCTTACTGCTTAGTTATTACTGAAGACCTGAAAGACCTCTGCAAGCCCAGACTCCCTTCGTCTGCAACACCCAGGCTGCTTTTGAATACAGTGTATTGTGTGGGCACTCCTGGAGGAAACTACCCTTGAGTTACTGTATTCACTAATATCGACCTTTCCCTCCTATTTGCCTTTTCATTGACTATCTTTTGGAATAATTTTCAGTTACTCTGAAATCATAACCCACCACTACTTAACGCTGTATATTTTTGCTTTCCTTCATGCTGCACATTTTTCCCCCCAAGCATCCAATTCTCCTCCCACATCCAACTTCCAAACTAGACGTTTATTGCAAGAGAGTCATGAAGTCATACAGCATTTTCCTGCCCTAGTTTATTTCCAGAATCATAATTCATTTAATCTTTCTACATTTCTCTAGCCTTCTTAAGCTTTTACATAGGAACACAGAGCTCAGTTTGTTCATAGAAAAGAAGAGAGTGTAAAAAATCCTTTTGCAGGTCAGTACAAGGAGATAGAACTCTAAAAATCTATTTGAGGCATAATTATCTTGCAATTATTCAAAGCCCTGATAGAGCAAATCAAGGGAATATATATTACTGCTCCAAAATACACCTTTGACTTAAATGGAATTTCTATACAAGAAAAACAGTCATTTTATGCCAGTATTACTTCTTATATTTTTGTTTAATTTTAACAACCTATACAAAATCAGTAACTTTTTACCCTAATTTCTTCCAATAATGCCATTAATGATTGTTTCAACTGATTTATTTAGCAGGACTTTGTGTGGGCTCCATGATTTTAACTTACATTAGAAATGAATTATGCGGCTCCTGTATTCAGTATGAGGCTGTGATTCTCTATTTTAACCTGAAATCTGTTGATTTCCAAGATAACCTGCCTACCCAGAAGGCACATGGTTTGCTTTTGAAGAACTCATATTTACAATAGTAGGATCCACAAAGAAGTCTTCTTTATGTAAATAGGAGACAATTTGTAATTTGTGCTTAACTTTATTATTTTTTTTTTTTTAGAGACCAGGGTCTCACTTTGTCATCCAGACTGACATGCAGTGGCACAATCATAGTTCACTGCAGCCTTGAACACCTGGGCTCAAGAGATCCTCCTGCTCCAGCCTCCCAAAATGTTGGAATTATAGGCATGAGCCACTGCACCCAGCCCTTAACATTTTTTCTGTTGATTCTGGGATAGAGCTGATGATTGTATTTCTATATAACACTTCCTTTAGCCACAGAGAAAAGATGAAACTAGAGGGAGAAGATTTCATTTACCTGTTCCTCACTGTGCATCTCCAAGGCAACATTTCAGAGTAATAGAACTTCCTCTTCGACCACAAATATTTCTAGTAGATTTCTCAATGCAAAACAATGAGTGACATTAAAATTTATTTTCATTAGGACATTTAGGTGCCCTTTTAAGTAGTCCTGATGTGTCATAAGGTAATGGTATTCCATACTCAAACAGGAAAGGGGGGCTGCAAATGTGATGGAGAGGGAGGCAGGCACACTTGGCGAATTTGTGTTTTCTAATGTGCTTGGTTTGTACGGTCTGAACCAAACCACACAGTGGCAAAAGTGGGTGTAAAAAACCCCGTGTCTCCTGGTCTTCTAACAAGTTGGCCTGTGTGCCAGAATGGACAAGGATGGAAAATGCTTCAAAGAAAAACCAATGTTGGCCGGGCGCGGAGGCTCACGCCTGTAAACCCAGCCTTTGGGAGGCCCAGGCGGGCGGATTGCCTGAGCTCAGGAGTTCGCGACCAGCCAGGGCAACACGGTGAAACCTCGTCTCTACCAAAATACAAAAAAAAAAAAAAAAAAAAAAAATTGCCGGGCGAGGCAGCGTGCGCCTGTAGTCCCAGCTACTCCAGGGGCTGAGGCAGGAGAATTGCTTGAACCCGGGAGGCAGAGGTTGCAGTGAGCCGAGATCGTGCCACTACACTCCAGCCTGGGCGGCAGATCAAGACTCCGTCTCAAAAAAAAAAAAAAAAAAAAAGTAAAAGCAATATTGCGGCAAACACTTTTCTAAATCCAAATCTGTAATGGATTAAGGTTACAAGGAATCCTATTCACGTAGTTCTCGTGCTGCTAGTGCTGCAACAAAAATTCAGAATTAATGTTATTTCTCTTCTAGATATCTGATGATCTGATGTCCTGAAAAATTGTCCCACACCACATGAAAGACACCTATAACGGCTTCATATGCGTCATGCTCTAACCCTTTACTTAGTGTTTTCGGGTTCCATGAGAGAATTACATTATAGCTTAAAAAAGTGTGCACTTCAAATTCATCTGTGTTATTACCAAACTGTAAACCATTTTATTACTGTTATACAAATTTGATATAGACAGAGACTGCAAATCCAGGTTTGTATCCTCTCTCTTTCTGGTAACTAGATTCAAAACGACTCGCTCCTGTAAAATCAGAATGACCCCCCCAACCCCAGGTGAGGAAGTGATGATGACTATTTCAAAGTAGGGCAGGGGGTCCTTGAAATGTACTCTGTGGAATCCCCTGGTAAAGGGAGAGAGGTGGTGTATGGCTGGAAGTCAGGCCAGAACTTGTCTAACTATATTGTCTACATATTAGGCCCATGTTATAAGCTTTCATTCAAATTAAAAGTCCAATTGCAAAAAATTCAAAAGCTGATTTTGAACGTTATAGTTTTTAAAATTAATTTTTCATGCCACATCTCTCTTCTATCCCTTTCTACATCTGTCTTTAGTGTCTTGATCTTCATTTCCATCAATCATCAGTCAATCAATTAATTAACAAAGCCTCTATGGTCTCCTTTTAGAAAGCTTAATTTGTGGTAGGAATAGATAGTTGGAAGGCCCTCTTCACTATTCCGTAGTCTCTTTTTCTCTACCTTCTCCACTCTGATTTCTGCTTTGTTTTCTACTCTAACACTCGGCTTTTGTTCTACAATTCTCTCTCTCCTTCTCCTACTTCCCACCTTTCCATCCTGACCTTCTGTCACCCTCCTACTTTCCTCCCTCTTTTTCCCTCTCCTCTTTGTATCTCAAGTGCGGCCACTAAAGATACTGAGGGAGAGAACAGGAGTCAGAGATAGAAAATAATATATGTCTGTGGAATAGCTGCCACTATTCTCTCCTCATTTTCTGTGTCCTCATTTGTCCAACTTTTGCTGGATCCTAGTTCCCTCTATTAAAAATATAGGCTGTAGGCATGAAATTCTTCAGAGAAAAGCAAATCACAGACCTAGTTGAGACAACCTGCGATGCTGACAGGTGTGGCTTCTGATGATCTCATGCTTCTCTGGGATTATTTCCCCCGCTCCTTTATAGCATTTGTTTCCTGCCCCAAGAATGCCCTACTGCTAGGGCATTTTGTAGCGCACTGCTAGAAAAAGTGAATTCTCAATGAATATGAGACAGGGATTAGCAAGTTTTTTTCAGAAAGATCTGGATAGTAAATATTTTAAGCTTGGAAGACCATACACAGTCTCCCTTGCAACTACTCAAGTCTGCAGTTGTAGGATAAAAGCAGCCATAAGCAAAACATAAATGAGTAGGCATTATCATGTTCCAAAAAAACTATATTCTTGTACACTGAAATTTGAATCTCAAATACTTTTCATGTGTCACAAAACATTATCTTCTTTTGTTTTTTTTTCCAACCACGTGGAAGTATAAAAACCATTCTTGGCCGGTCGCAGAAGCTCAAGCCAGTAATCCCAGCACTTTGGAAGGCCGAGACGGGCGGATCGCGAGGTCAGGAGATCGAGACCATCCTGGCTAACACGGTGAAACCCCCGTCTCTACTAAAAAAACATACAAAAAACTAGCCGGGCGAGGTGGCGGGCGCCTGTGGTCCCAGCTGCTCGGGAGGCTGAGGCAGGAGAATGGCGTAAACCTGGGAGGCGGAGCTTGCAGTGAGCTGAGATCCGGCCACTGCACTCCAGCCTGGGCGACAGAGCGGGACTCCGTCTCAAAAATTTAAAAAAAAAAAAAAATCATTCTTAACTGGTAAGCTGAAGAAAACAACAAAGAAACAGGCTATGAGTCAGATTTAGCTTGAGGGCTGTAGTTTGCAGACCCTCTACTATAAATAGTAAATTCTCACAGGCTAGGGATTTTATATGAGCGGTATGGAGTTTAATCTACTTCTATTTCAGCATGAGTTGTGCACGCAGGCAAGTCCCTTTAAACATGCTGTGTCCCAAGGCTCCCTTACCATATTCCATTATCCCAAATCATAAGTGAAGAGAGAGAGGTATTCTATCTTAAAAGAATTTAAAATTACTCAGGGAGTTAGCTTTGCAGAGAATTGTGATCCATACAAGTTGCCTTTTACATTTCCATTTGTGGGACACTGACCACAGGTGGTCTCTTTCCTGTGGCACATTTTCCATCTGTAATTATCTCCATCTGAAAGAAGCCTGGAATGGGCTGCTGCATAAATGATGTTGCTCTCCTCCAAGCATGATGCCTGAAGAAGGGGAGGCAGCAGGATTAGAAAAGATCTTGTGAGGAGAGGAAAGGATTCTTAATCCCTGAGGGAGGTTTTTTATAACCAGAACCAGTAACAAGAGTGACCCAAATTTAAATAGGGCTGAGAAGTTAAAATTGTACTCCAATGGCCTCTGGGATTATTTGTACAATTCCCTCACTCTTCCTCCAGAAAAAACTTTCTAAAAGAATAGCATTTTCAGAGCACACCCTCCCTATCACCACTGACAACACTCGGCTTTTCACCTGCAAGTGCCTTTGATCACTTTGAAAATACAAAGCACTTTGACAAATGACTCAAAGAAGGAGTTGGCTTTCTGGGAATTTTTCACCAACTTTGTTTCTTTCAGAGCTGGAGTCCACCATCTATATCCAAGCAGTGAAACGACTGCAGCGTTTGAACAGCAGAAAATTGAGTAGGAAAATTGAATTCTGAAGCCGAAGGGCAAAGTACAGAATCAAAGGCCTTTGCTTGTAAATGAGTTCTGTTCAATCTTGCTTTCTCATTTATCTTCCCTTTGTTGTTGTCAGACTATTTTCCCAACTAGATATCCATACTGGGAAGTTTTGCTTTAAGGCAATTTGATATCTAGAGATAAAAACAACATACAACTTGCAGAAGTGGTGGGTTTTCTTGGAAATTAAAAGAATTATTTGTTGCAATGACTTTTAAAAATCCTGTGGCAAGGATCTTATATTAGTACAAACAGTCCCCAACATATAAATGGATTGTGGGCCAAAAGTTTATTTGTGAGTCAGTTGTGTGTAACTTGGAAAGTGTTTACTCATAGGAACAGTGTTATAAGTAATGTCCGGACACCAGCAGTTTGTCACAATGGCTTGTGTAATCCAGTATCATACATTTGAAACAGTAAAATAACACTGTTAGAGTTTCTCAAACTGAAGTATGCAGAAGCAGGCCAATGAGTACTTCAAGCCATGTGCTAAATATAATGCATCTTTCTGGTATGTCAACTTTGTTTAGAGTATTTGGGAAAATATTTTTTGAATTAAAATAAGTATGTATAATTTATTGAATAAAATACAAAATCTCTAAAAATTTTAAATAGAATGCATGAGAATTCAAAAGTATCTGTGCTTGCAGTTTGATGCCCCAATACTTCCTTGATACATGAGCCAGTCTCCTATTAGGCAAACTGGGTGGATATGTATGAGAAACAAAGCAGTTCTGCAGTTCAGACCCATGTTTACTTGCAGCGTAGCAGCTTCTTTAAAGAGACTCTACTGACCCCAGCCAGGCTAAGACAATTAATGAAACTCAGCTTAATCTACAGTGAAAATTACTATCTTGGTGGGGTAAAGAAAGAACCCAAAGGATTTGGAGATTGGAAAAGACCCAAGGAAACATGATAACTACATTTTTTGTGGGATCCTGGAGCAAAAAAAGGACATAAGCAGAAAAACTGGTGAAATTTGAATAAGGGCTATAGATTAGTTAGAGTATTGTAACAATTGTGAGATAAGGAAGACAAGTAGGGAGGTCAGAAGCCCACACTAAAAACTGAACTATTAAAAATTCAGAATGTACATACTCATCTTCCTTTCTCCTCAAACATTCTTTTATTAATTAACAAGATAAGGACATCTCCTGATACTATTTCTACATTTGCCATCTCTGGAAACAGGGATAGCAGAGGAAGGCTAGAAGCAGTCCCAATTAGCATTGAAATGGCTTTATTTGGACGTTTCTGCATCTGAATTGAACAGTTCATAGGGGCAGACCAAATTGTCTTCTAGACTCCTCTATGTCTGTGAGAGGTTCAAGTTAGGGCCAAGCTTTGCAAGGAGACTTCATTAACTTTCATTATGTTCAAAGTAATTAACTCATTAACTTCCAAAGTCAGAGATCTTGTTTCAAGGCAGTGGATTCAAAATCCTAATCCCCATCCCCAAATTATTGGCTGGTCAGGAGCATTTCCTGCTCACTGAGATCAGTGTAAGACTTAGTATTTTGGCAGGATGTACAGTTTCCCAAGTCCTTAATTGTTCATGGTGTCCATGAATGGAAAGGATGATTTTATTAATGTAACAGACGTGCTGTCAGTATAATTAATGTTATTGGATCTCCTTCTGCTGTAGTGGAGGGTGAGCTAGTCATGTTAAATGGAAAGACAGATGGGGAGATGTCATATAAGGAGAAAAGGGGCAGAAAGGGAGACTACAGCAGCAGGTACAGACACTTAATTGCAGTTGTGCTGAGGTCCAGGCATGCTCTCCTGTGAATGGACAGATAGAAGTTGGGTGATTGGTGCCATGAGACCTTCCAAAACTACACACACACAGAGAGACACACATGCACACAGATGCACACGTGCATGCACACATGTGCACATGTTCAATGGAATTTTCTGACGACTGCTGGCTTTAATTTCACTTCAGAGAGTAGAGTCTTGAGAGTGTTCTTAATTAAAGGCAGAACATGGACAAAGGGAAGAGTAAAGGAGAGATGCTCAAGGCATAAGGAACTAGAAATAGAAGTCTGCATGTGGCATAGAAAGCTCCCTCTAGTTCATAGCTATGTCTAAAACCATCTTTTGTTGTCTCCAATTATTTGTTGTCTCCAACTAGAGCAAATAAATATAATTCCATGAGGTATTCGAAGTGCTCTAAGTCATTCTTGGAGCATGAAAAAATTTCCAGCTTTTATTGTTTTATTGCTGTTCCTGAGGGATACACAGTATATAGTGGGAGAGACTTTGGGACCTCCAAGAAAAAGGCCTCTGTGTAGCAAATCTGCTCTGTCACAATCTGGCCCAGTATAGCTATTTAAAAGGTAAGATCTTTGCAAGGAGGACCCAAGTCATAGTATACTTATGTATTATTGGAACAGATTTTTTTTATGTTTAACTCTTTATTTTGAAAATTTTTTTTAAATTATACTTTAAGTTCTAAGGTATATATGCACAACGTTCAGGTTTGTTACGTAGGTATACATGTGCCATGTTGGTTTGCTGCACCCATCAACTGGTCATTTACATTAGGTATTTCTCCTAATGCTATCCCTCCCCCAGGTTCCAACCCCCCGACAGGCCCTGGTGTGTGAGGTTCGCCGCCCTGTGTCCATGTGTTCTCATTGTTCGACTCCCTCTTATGAGTGAGAAGAAGCAGTGTTTGGTTTTCTGTCCTTGTGATAGTTTGCTGAGAATGATGGTTTCCAGCTTCATCCATGTCCCTGCAAAGGACATGAACTCATCCTTTTTATGGCTGCATAGAATTCCATGGTGTATATATGCCACATTTTCTTAATTCAGTCTATCACTGATGGACATTTGTGCTGGTTCCAAGTCTTTGCTATTGTAAATAGTGCCACAGTAAACATAAGTGTGCATGGGTCTTTATAGTAACATGATTTATAATCCATTGGGTATATACCTAGTAATGGGATTGCTGGGTCATATAGTATTTCTAGTTCTAGATCCTTCAGGAATTGCCACACTATCTTCCACAATGGTTGAACTAATTTACACTCCCACCAACAGTGTAAAAGCGTTCCTATTTCTCCACATCTTCTCCAGCATCTATTGTTTCCTGACTTTTTAATGATCACCATTATAACTGGTGTGAGATGGTATCTCATTGTAGTTTTAATTTGCATTTCTTTGATGACCAGTGATGATGAGGATTTTTTCACATGTCTGTTGGCTGCATAAATGTCTTCTTTTGAGAAGTGTCTGTTCATATCCTTTGCCCACTTTTTGATGGAGTTGTTTGTTTTTTTCTCGTAAATTTGTTTAAGTTCTTTGTAGATTCTGCATATTAGCCATTTGTCTAATGGGTACATTGTGAAATTTCTCTCCCATTCTGTAGGTTGCCTGTTCACTCTAATGATAGTTTGTTTTGCTGTGCAGAAGCTCTTTAGTTTAGTTAGATCCCATTTGTCTATTTTGGCTTTTGTTGCCATTACTTTTGGTGTTTTAGTCATGAAGTATTTTCCCATGCCTATGTCCTGAATGGTATTGCCTAGGTTTTCTTCTAGGGTTTTTATGGTTTTAGGTCTAACATTTAAGTCTTTAATCCATCTTGAGTTAATCTTTGTATAAGGTGTAAAGAAGGGATCCAGTTTCAGCTTTCTACATATGGCTAGCCAGTTTTTCCACCATCATTTATTAAATAGGGACTCTTTTCCCATTGCTTGTTTTTGTCAGCTTTGTCAGAGATCAGATGGTTATAGATGTGTGGTGTTATTTCTGAGGCCTCTGTTTGCTTCCATTGGTCTATATGTCTGTTTTGGTACCATTATCAGGCTGTTTTGGTTACTGTAGCCTTGTAGTATAGTTTGAAGTCAGGTAGTGTGATGCCTCCAACTTTGCTCCTTTTGCTTAGGATTGTCTTGGCAATGTGGGTTCTTTTTTGGTTCCATGTGAACTTTAAAGTAGTTTTTTTCCAATTCTGTGAAGAAAGTCAGTGGTAGCTTGATAGAGATTGCACTGAATCTTTAAATTACCTTGGGCAGTATGGCCATTTTCATGATATTGAGTCTTCCTATCCATGAGCATGGAATGATCTTCCATTTGTTTGTGTCCTCTTTTATTTTGTTGAGCAGTGGTTTCCAGTTCTCCTTGAAGAGGTCCTTCAAATCCCTTTAAGTTTGATTCCTAGGTGTTTTATTCTCTTTGTAGTAATTGCAGATGGGAGTTTACTCATGATTTGACTGTTTGTCTATTATTGGTGTATAGGAATGCTTGTGATTTTTGCATATCGATTATGTATCCTGAGACTTTGCTGAAGTTGCTTATCAGCTTAAGGAGATTTTGGGCTGAGACGACAGGGTTTTAGAAATATGTAATAATGTCATCTGCAAGCAGAGACAATTTGACTTCCTCTTTTCCTATTTGAATACCCTTTATTTCTTTCTCTTGCCTGATTGCCCTGGCCAAAATTTTCAACATTATGTTGAATAGGAGTGGTGAGAGAGGGCATCCTTGTCTTTTGCTGGTTTTCAAGGAATGCTTCCAGTTTTTGCCCATTCTTTATGATACTGGCTGTGGGTTTGTCATAAATAGCTCTTATTATTTTGAGATACATTCCATCAATATGTAGCTTATTGAGAGTGCTTAACATGAAGGGCTGTTGAATTTTGTTGAAGACCTTTTCTGCATCTATTGAAATTATCATGTAGTTTTTATCATTGGTGCTGTTTATGTGATTGATTACATTTATTGATTTGTGTATATTGAGTCAGTCTTGCATCCCATGGATGAAGCCAACTTGATCATAGTGGATAAGCTTTTTGATGTGCTGCTGGATTCAGTTTGCCAGTATTTTATTAGCGATTCTTACGTAGATGTTCATCAGGGATATTGGCCTAAAATTCTCTTTTTCGTTGTGTCTCTGCCAGGATTTGGTATCAGGATGATGCTGGCTTCATAAAATGAATTAGGGAAGATTCCCTCTTTTTCTATTTCTATTCAGATTCCCTCTGAAACCATTCCTTCTGAATCGTTTCAGAAGGAATGGTAGCAGCTCCTCTTTGCACCTCTGGTAGAATTTGGCTGTGAATCCATCTGCTCCTGGATTTTCTTTGGTTGTTGAGCTATTAACTATTGCCTCAATTTCAGAGCCTGTTATTGGTCTATGCAGAGATTCAACTTCTTTTGGTTTAGTCTTGTGAGGGTGTATGTGTCCAGAAATTTATCTATTTCTTCTAGATTTTCTAGTTTATTTGCATAGAGGTGTTTATCATATTCTCTGTCTGAAAGTAGTTTGTATTTCTGTGGGATCACTGCTCATATCCCGTTTATCATTTTTTATTGCATCTAATTGATTCTTCTCTTGTTTCTTCCTTATTAGACTTGCTAGCGGTCTGTTTTGTTGATCTTTTCAAACAACTAGCTCCTGGATTCATTGATTTTTCAAAGGCTTTTTTGTGTCTATATCTCCTTCAGTTCTGCTCTGATCTTAGTTTTTTTTTTTTTTGTTTGTTTGTTTTTTTTGTTTTTTTGTTTTTTTTTTTTTGTCTTCTGTAGTTTTGATTTTGTTTGCTCTTACTTTTCTAGTTCTTTTAATTGTTATGTTAGGGTGTTGATTTTACATCTTTCCTGCTTCCTCTTGTGGGCATTTAGTGTTTTAAATTTCCCTCTACACACTGCTTTAAATGTGTCCCAGAGATTCTGGTACACTGTTTCTTTGTTCTCATTGGTTTCAAAGAACATCTTTATTTCTCATTTTCATTCAGGAGCAGGTTGTTTGGTTTCCACAGAATTGTGCAGTTTTTAGTGAGTTTCTTAATCCTGAGTTCTAATTTGATTTGCAGTGTGGTCTGAGAGACATTTTGTTGTGATTTCTGTTCTTTTACATTTGCTGAGGAGTGTTTTACTTCCAATTATGTGGTCAATTTTAGAATAAGTGCTATGTGGTGCTGAGAAGAATGTATATTCTGTTGATTTGGGGTGGAGAGTTCTGTAGATGTCTATTAGGTCTGCTTGGTCCAGAGCTGAGTTCAAGTCCTGGATATCCTTATTTATCTTCTCTCTCATTGATCTGTCTAATACTGTCAGTGGGATGTCAAAGTCTCCCATTATTATTGTGTAGGAGTCTAAGTCTCTTTTTAGGTCTCTAAGGAGTTGCTTTATGAATCTGGGTGCTCCTCTATTGGGTGCATATATATTTAGAATAGTTAGCTCTTCTTGTGAAATTGATCCCTTTACCATTATGTAATGCCTTGTTTGTCTCTTTTGATCTTTGTTCGTTTAAAGTCTGTTTTATCAGAGACTAGATTGCAACCCCTGCTTTTTTTGCTTTCCATTTGCTTGGTAGATCTTCCTCCATGCCCTTATTTTGAGCCTATGTGGGTTTTTGCATGAGAGATGGGTCTCCTGAATACAGCACTCCAATGGGTCCTTACGCTTTATCCAATTTGCCAGTCTGTGTCTTTTAATTGGGGCATTTAGCCCATTTACATTTAAGGTTAATATTGTTATGTGTTAATCTGATCCTGTCATTATGATGTCAGCTAGCTATTTTGCCCATTACTTGTTGCAGTTTCTTTAAAATGCTGATGGTCTTTACAATTTGGCATGTTTTTGTGGTGGCTGGTACCGGTTGTTTCTTTCCATGTTTAGTGCTTCCTTCAGCAGCTCTTGTAAGACAGGTCTGGTGGTGGCAAATTCTCTCAGCAATTGCTCATCTGTAAAGGATTTTATGTCTCCTTCACTTATGAAGCTTAGTTTGGCTGGATATGAGATTCTGGGTTGAAAATTCTTTTCTTTAAGAATGTTGAATATTGGTCCCCACTCTCTTCTGGCTTGTAGGGTTTCTGCTGAGAGATTTGCAGTTAGTGTGATGGGCATTCCTTTGTGGGTTACCTAGCCTTTTTCTCTGGCAACTCTTAATATTTTTCCTTCATTTCAACCTTGGTGAATCTGATGATTGTGTGTCTTGGGGTTGCTGTTCTCGAGGAGTGTCTTTGTGGTGTTCTCTGTCTTTCCTGAATTTGAATGTTGACCTGCCTTGCTAGGTTGGGGAAGTTTTCCTGGATAACATCCTGAAGAGTGTTTTCTAACTTGGATCCATTCTACCCATCACTTTCAGGAACACCAGCCAAACATAGATTTGGTCTTTTCACATAGTCCCATATTTCTTGGCGGCTTTATTCATTTCTTTTCATTCTTTCTTCTCTAATCTTGTCTTCTCACTTTATTTCATTAATTTGATCTTCAATCACTAATATGCTTTCTTCCACTTGATTGAATCAGCTATTGAAGCTTGTGCTTGTGTCATGAATTTCTCGTGCTGTCGTTTTTAGCTCCATCAGGTCATTTAAGGTCTTCTCTACACTGTTTATTCAGTTAGTCATTCATCTGACATTTTTTCAAGGATTTTAGCTTCCTTGCAATGGGTTAGAACATGATCCTTTAGCTCAGAGAAGTTTGTTATTACCGATCATCTGAAGCCTACTTGTGTCAACTCATCAAACTCATTCTCTGTCCAGTGTTGTTCCTTTGCTGGTGAGGAGCTGTGATCATTTGGAGGAGAAGAGGCACTATGGTTTTTGGAATTTTCACCTTTTCTGGTCTGATTTTTCACCATGTTTGTGGTTTTATCTACCTTTGGTCTTTCATGTTGGTGACCTACAGATGGGGTTTTGGTGTGGTTGTGTTTTTTGTTGATGTTGATGCTACTCCTTTCTGTTTGCTAGTTTTTCTTCTAATAGTTGGGGCCCTCAGCTTCAGGTCTGTTGGAGTTTGCTGGAGGTTCACTCCATACCCTGTTTGCCTAGGTATCACCAACAGAAGCTTCCGAACAGCAAATACAGCTGCCTGATCTTTCCTCTGGAAGCTTTATCCCAGAGGGGCACCGACCTGTGTGAGGTATCTGTTGGGCCCTGCTGGAAGGTGTCTCCCAGTCAGGCTACATGGTGTCAAGGACTCAGTTGAGGAGGCAATCTGTCCGTTCTTAGAGCTCAAAGGCCATGCTTGGAGAACCACTGCTCTCTTCAGAGCTGCCAGACAGGGATGTTTCAGTCTGCCAAAGCTGTCTGCTGCCTTTTGTTGTGATATATCCTGCCCACAGAAGTGGAATCTTGAGAGGCAGTAGACCTTGCTGAACTATGATGGGCTTCACCCAGTTTGAGCTTCCTGGCCTTTTCGTTTACACTGTGAGCACAAAACCCCCTACTCAAACCTCAGCAATGGTGGACGCCCCTCTTCCCACCAAGCTGCAGCATGGCAGGTCAATTTTAGACTGCTGAGCTAGCAGTAAGCGAGGCTCAGTGGGCTTGGGACCCGCCAAGACATGAGAGGGAATTTCCTGATCTGCCAATTGTGAAGACTGAGGGAAAAGAGCAGTATTTGGGAAGGAGTGTACCCTTCCTCCAGGTACAGACTGTCATGGCTTCGCTTTGCTAGGCAAGGGTTATCTCCCAACCCCTTGTGCTTCACGGGTGAAGTGACACTCTACCCTGCTTCAGTTCACCCTCTGTGGACTGCACCTACTATACAAGCAGTCCCAATGAGATGAACCAGGCACCTCAGTTGGAAATGCAGAAATCAACCATGTTCTGCATTGATTTCATTGTGAGCTGCAGACTGGAGCTGTTCCTATTCAGCCATCTTGGAAGCCTCCCACCTGAAATAATTTTTGACTTAAAGAAAAGTTGCAGAATAATGCAGAAAGTGTCCATGTACCTTTTATTCAGCTTTCTGCAATGGTAATATTTTAAACAACCATAGTACAATTAGCCAAACCAGACAATTAACAGTGGCACAATACCATAATGAAACTATACAGATCTTTCTCAGATTTCCCTAGTTTCCCCTATGTTCATTTTCTGTTTCAAGATCCAATTCAGGATCCCATGTTATCTTTAATTATCCTGTCTCTTTGGTCTTTTCCAATCTGTGACAGTTCCTTCGTCTTTCCTTGTCTTTCATGACTTTGACAGTTTTGGGGAGTACTGGTAAGTATTTTTGTAGACTATTCCTCTTTGAAGTTGTGCTTTTTGTGCAAAAGTAGTATAGAAATGATGTTGTACCTTTTCCAATGCATCATGTCAATACGTTTTACTTACTCACTTATTTACATCAGCATAAGTGATGTAAATCATGGATTTGTTTTCCTCTGTTCTATAGGTTATAGTCCAATATTATCATCATTTGATGGAATAGGTTATTTTTTTAACCTCATGCATTCTGAGCTCCTAAAATGCAAAAGTTATATAAGAAAAAAGCAGATCCTCTCACCTATATCAAGATACTAAATTTGAGTGCAAGACTTAAATGGATCTTTCAGAAATGCTAGAGAGGCTGAAATACATTGGCAAACTTTTGGTAATACATAATTCTGGAGAACCTTGGCTCAAGCAAGCAATTCAAAGATACCCTCAATGGCTAGAGATAAAATTTTGAAAACTAGGAAAAAGAAAGTACGTTTAGTTAGCAAGATGATGATTCTAATATGGTATCCAGGTGCTTTGAAACCTTAGAATTTGTCTAAAAAGAGAAGGTACAACTCCTTTGCTTCTAACTGAATCCTTCTTCCTGTTATTTCCTCTTTACTAGGGAAAAGAGAAAGAACACAAAAATCTGCAAGTGTTCTTTGTAGAAAAGAAACTTCCTCCTGTGTACTATTTCAGAACCACTTTTCTGAGAAAAGCCAAAAACAAACAGTTGTTAAATTGCTTAAATGATTCTTTCCCGTGGGTGAGTTTGTTCTTTAGTGCTGAAAATCTCCCCCTTCCCTGAACTCCCACAGCTCCTTTGTACTTTTTGTATGCCATTAGCACATTGAGTCCTGTGTTGTAACTCTCTCTGTCTAAACTTCCTAATCTTTCCTATTTAAAGATAAGCTGCTTTGATGATATTAATGAATTGCTTTTTAAGGCTTAATAATAGTATCATGAATTTATTTTTCAAGAGCCACAGATCTTGGAAATGTACACTAAAATATTTGTGGATTTCATAATATGATATTTTGGATTTATTTCAAAATTATCCTGAATGGGGGTGAAGTGAATGAGTAGCTTATGTGTAGGGTATAGGATAATATCCTCATAACCCTGAATCAAAAAGAACTTTTAAAAAACTGTATTTATTTAAATTGTACCACATGATGATTTGATATACATAGTGAAATAATTACTACAGTCAAGCAAATTATGATATCCATCATCTCACATAGTTACTTTGTGTCTCTCTGTGTGTGTATATGTGAAAAGTACCTAAAATCTACTCTCAGGAAATATCCAGAGTCCTCGTCCTGCACATTAGGTCTCTAGATTTATTCACCCTACACAACTGTATCTCTGTGCCCTTTGACCTACATCTCCTTATTCTACTCCCATCACCCCTGACAATCACTATTCTACTCTCTGTTTCTAAGGATTTAAGTTCCTTTTTTGTTTGTTTGTTTGTTGTTGTTGTTTTTTAAGATTCCTCATATAAGTGAAATTATGTCATACATTTTTGTGTGTCTGGCTTATTTCACTTAACATAATGTTCTCCAGGTCCATGTTGTCACAAATGGCATTATTTCCTTTCTATGGCTGAAAAATATTTAGTAATATGTGTGTGTGTGTGTGTGTGTGTGTGTGTGTGTGTGTGTGTGTATCTCACAATGTTTTATCATTCATGCATCAATAGATACTTGAATTGTTTCCATATCTTGCCTATTGTTAATAATGCTGCAATGAAATGGGGGTGCAGATATCTTTACAAGATGGTAAAGTTCCTTTTGGTATATACCCAGAAGAGAGATTGATGGGTAATATACTAGTTCTACTTTTAATTTCTTCAGGAACCTCCATATTGTTTTCCACAGTAACTGTACCAAATCTACATACCCACCAACATTGTAGAACAGTATTCTTTTTTCCACACCCTTGCCAACTCTTTTAATCTCTTGTCTTTTTGGTAATAGCCATTCTAACACATAGGAGGTGATGATATCTCATTGTGGTTTCTATATGAATTTCCCTAATGATTAGTGATGTTTTTATGTCTTCTTTAGAAAAAAATCTCTATCCAGGTCTTTGCCAATTTTTAAATAAGGTTATTTGATTTTAGACTATTGAATTGTATGAGTTGTTTATATAGTTGGATATTATCCCCTTATCTGATATATAGTTTGCAAATATTTTCTCTCAATACCAAAGAAATCAAGAAAACAATCCTATGTATCATGGCACCAAAAAGAATAAATACTTAGAAATAAATTTAACCAAAGAGGTAAAAAATGTGTACACTGAAAACTATAAAACATTCATAAAAGTAATTTAAGAAGACACAAATAAATGGAAAGATATACTGTATTTGTTGATTGAAAGAATTAATATTGTTAAAATGTTTGTATTATGCAAAGTAATATATAGATTTGATGTAATCCTTATCAAAATTTCAATGACATTTTTCACAGAAATAGAAAAAATAATTCTAAAATTGGTATGAAATCACAAAAAATTCCAAGTAGCCAAAACAAACTTAAAGAAAAGCAACAAAGTTGAAAGCATCATACTTTCTGATCTCAAATTATATTACAAACCAATGGCAATTAAAACAGCAGGGTACTGGCATAAAAACAGATGCACAATCCAATGCAACACTAGAGAGATGAGAAACAAACTCAAGTATATGCAGTCAACTAATTTTTGACTTTTATACAAGGCTGATAAGAAGACACTGTAGAGAAAGAATAGCCTCTTTAATAAATGCTGTTGAGAAAATTGGAAATCCACACACAGAAGAATGAAGCTGGTCTCCTACATCATAAACAAAAATCAGCTCACAAATGGATTAGAGACTTAAACATAAGACTTGAAACTGTAAAACCCTGAAAGGAAACATAGGAAAAAACCTCCTTGATATTGGCCTTTGGAAGATTTTTTGAGTATTTTTACCAAAAGCACAGCAAGCAAAAGCAAAATTAAGTAAGTGGAACTACATGAAACTGAAGAGCTTCTGCACAGCAAAGCAAACAATCAACAGAATGAAAAGGTGGTTAATGAATTGAGACAAAAAGAACTTCTTAATCAATATTTAAAGCAAAAGATTGATAACCTTGATTAAAGTCAAGGTTTTCTGTTAAAGAGGTTTGGAAAGTGGTCAAAGGCATAGATCGATATTGAAATGAGAAAAAATGAATATATTTGCAATATCAAAATGAATATGGGATTAATATCTAGAAGATCAATATACAATCTTCAGATCAACAACAACAAAAATGAAAGCCACTACAAAGAAAAAATGAATAAAGGAATTTGTAAAAGAGAAACCTGACAAACTAACAGGCATATTAGGGAAGGTTCAATTTTGTTAGTAGTCTAATAAATCCAAGTTAAAACAATAGAGATATAACTTTGTTAGAGTAGTAAAATTTCAAAAGCCTTTTACTGTCAAGTGTTGGTAGGGCCATGGGACTTATTCTAGCCCTCACACTAGGCTGGTGAAATGTGCGCTGGAGTGTACATGTCAAAGAGTAGGCAGGCAGAAGTTAGTCATATTAAGTGTATGAATATCTCATGACTCAGAATATCTGCTACTGCACATATATTCCAAAGAAAACCTGCTACCATCCCATAAGGATGTGATTACAACATTATTTTTGAAGGTGAGTATGTTAGTCCGTTTTCATGCTGCTGATAAAGACATACCTGAGACTGAGTAATTTATAAAGAAAAAGAGATTTAATGGACTCACTGTTCCACGTGGCTGGGGAGGCCTCACAATCATGGTGGAAGGGAAAAGGCACATCTTACATGGCAGCAGGTAAAGAGGGACTGAGAACCAAGTGAAAGGGGTTTCCTCTTATAAAACCATCAGATCTCATGAGACTTATTTACTACCATGAGAACAATATGGGGGAACCATACCCTGATTCAATTATCTCCCACCAGGTCTCTCCTACAACATGTGGGAATTATGAGAGTTACAATTTAAGATGAGATTTATGGCAACACAGCCAAACCATATCATTCTGCTCCTGGCCTCTCCCAAATATCATGTCTTCACATTCAATACTAATCATGCGTTTCTAACACTACCTCAAAGTCTTAATTCATTTCAGCATTAACTCAAAAGTCCACAGTCCAAAGTCTCATTTGAGATAAGGCAAGTTCCTTCTGCCTATGAGCTTGTAAAATCAAAATTAAGTTAGTTACTTCCTAGATACAATGGAGATACAGGAATTGGATAAATACCCCCATTCCAAATGGGAAAAATAGGCCAAAACAAAGGGGCTAAAGGCCCCATGCAATTTTGAAATCCAGCAGGGCAATCAAATTGTGAAGCCCCCAAATTATCTCATTTGACTCCATGTCTCACATCCAGGTCACACTGATGCAAGAGGTGGGCTCCCAGGGCCTTGGGCAGCTCTGCCCTTGTGCTTTTGCAGGGTACAGCCTGCCTCCTGGCTGGTTTCATGGGCTGGCATTGAGTGTCAGCAGCTTCTCCAGGTGCACAGTGCAAGCTGTGGATCTACCATTCTGGGTTCTGGAGGATGGTGAACCTTTTCTCACAGTTCCACTAAGCATTGCCCCATTGGGGACTCTGCATGGGGGCTTCAACCCCAGATTTCCCTTCCACACTGCCCTATTATTAGAGGTTCTTCATGAGGGTCCCACCCCGAAGCACACATTTGCCTGGACATCCAGGGGTTTCCCTCCTCTGAAATCTAGACAGAGTTTCCCAGACCTCAATTCTTTACTTCTGTGTACCCACACACTTAACACCATGTGGAAAATGCCAAGGCCTGGGGCTTGCACCCTTTGAAGCCATGGCTAGAGCTGTACCTTGGTCACTTTTAGCCATGGCTAGAGTTGCTGGGACTCAGGGCACCAAGTCCCTGGGCTGCACACAGTAGGTGGTTTCTGGGCCTGGCCTATAAAACTATTTTTTCCTCCTAGGCCTCTGGGCCTGTGATGGGAGCACCTTCCACAAAGGTCTCTGACATGCCCTGGAGACATTTTTCCCATTGTCTTGGTATTAACATTTGGCTCCTTATTATGTATGCAAATTTCTGCAGCTGGCTTGAATTTCTTCTCAGAAAATGGATTTTACTTTTCTAGTGCATCATCAGGCTACAAATTTTCTGATCTTTTATGCTCTGTTTCCCTTTTAAAGCTGAATGCTTTTTAACAACACCCAAGTCACATCTTGGATGCTTTGCTGTTTAGAAATTTCTTTCACCAGATATGCTAAATCATCTTTCTCAAGTTCAAAGTTTCACAAATCTCAGGGGAGGGGCAAAATTCTCCCAGTCTCTTTGTTAAAATAAAGCAAGAGTCACCTTTACTCCTGTTCCCAACAAATTCCTCATCTCCGTCCAAGACTACCTCAGCCTGGATTTTATTGTCCATATCATTATCAGTATTTTGGCCAAAGTCATTCAACAAGTCCCTAGGAAGTTCCAACCTTTCACACATCTTCCTGTTCTCTTAACCCTCCAAGTTTCTAGGAAGTTCCAAACTTTCACATTTTTCTGTCTTCTCCTGAGCCCTCCAAAGTGTTCCACACTCTGCCTGTTACCCAGTTCCAAAGTCGCTTCACATTTTTGGGTATCTTTACAGCAGCACCCACTCTACTGGTACCAATTTACTGTATTAGTCCATTTTCAAACTGCTGATAAAGCCATACCTCAGGCTGGATAATTTATAAAGAAAAAGAGGTTTAATGGACTTATGGTTCCACGTGGCTGGAGAGGACTCACTGTCATGGCAGAAGTCAAAAAGCATGGCAGCAGGCAAAGAGGGAATGAGAATCAAGTGAAAGAGACTTTCTCTTATAAAACCATCAGATCTCATGAGACTTATTTACTACCCTGAGAAGATTATGGAGGAAATCACCTCTGTGATTCAATTATCTCCCACCAGACCCCTCCCACAACACTTGGGAATTATGGGAGCTACAATTCAAGTTGAGATTTGGGTGGAGACACAGCCAATACATATCAGTGGGGATTTGTACTCCCAGATGATCTTATAGGCAAGGCCAGATATTCACAGAACAGGTATTCTATCTATACAAAGGGGCTCCAAGAATAGCAAAGAAGAAATGCTCTTTCACTCATTTTATAAAACTAGAATAGCAGTAGTAGATTGGTGGATTTTTACATATCAAACTTTACCTCATCTTAAAAGCACTTGGGGAGATTTTATGTATTTTCCCCACTTTATTTATTTATTTATTTATTCATTTATTTTTACTTTTCAATTACTTTGTTTACTTTATAAAAATATATTTTTGGCCGGGCGCGGTGGCTCAAGCCTGTAATCCCAGCACTTTGGGAGGCCGAGACGGGCGGATCACGAGGTCAGGAGATCGAGACCATCCTGGCTAACACAATGAACCCCGTCTCTACTAAAAAATACAAAAAACTAGCCGGGCGAGGTGGCGGGCGCCTGTAGTCCCAGCTACTCGGGAGGCTGAGGCAGGAGAATGGCATAAACCCGGGAGGCGGAGCTTGCAGTGAGCTGAGATCTGGCCACTGCACTCCAGCCTGGGCAACAGAGCGAAACTCCATCTAAAAAAAAAAAATATATATATATATATATATATATATATATTTTTTTTTTAAAGAGGTGTTTTGGGTTCACAGCAAAATGGATAGAAAGATACAGATTTTCCTTGTATTCCCTGCCCCCGCATATTCATAGACTCCCCAGTTATCAATATTCGCCACCAGATTGACACTGTTTTTACAATCTAGATTGACACATCATAGTCACCCAAGTCCATAGTTTACCTTACAGCTGAGTCTATGAGTTGTACATTCTACAGATTTTACGAAAACGTAATGACATGTATCCATCTTTTGAATATTACACAGAGTATTTTCACTGCCTCAAAAATCCTATGGACTCTGTCTATTTATCCCATTGCCCACTCCAGTCACCCACTGATCTTTTTATTGTCTTTATTGTTTTTCCTTTGGAAATTTTCATATAGTTGGAACCCTAAGTAACATATCCTTCTCAGACTGGATTGTTTCACTTAGTCATATATATATTTAAGCATCCTCCACATCTGTTCATGGGTTTACAGCTCATTTGCTTTTAGGGATGAATAATATTCTATTGTCTGGATGTACCTTAGTTAATTTATCCATTAACTACTGAAGGACATCATGGTTGTTTATAAGTTTTGGAAATTATAAATAAAGCTGCTTTAAATATCCATGTGCAGGTTTTTACATAGACATAATTTTAAACCCCTTTCAAATAATGTGAAGGAGCATTCTTACTGGGTCATATCACATTTAGTTGAGTAAGAAATAGCCAAATTGTCTTCCAAATTGGCTGTACAAGTTTGCATTTCCGCCAGCAACAAAGGAGAATTTCTATTGGTACACATTCTTGTCAGAATTTGGTGTTGTCAGTGTGCTGGATTTTGGCTATTCTGATATATATGCAGTGGTATCTCATTGTTTTAATTTGCATTTCTCGGATGACATATGATGTGGGACATCTTTTAATAGGCTTATTTCTATTTTTTTTTTTTTTTTTTTTTTTTTTTGGTGATGTGTCTCTTGTGGTTTTTGGCTCGTTTTGAATAGGGTTGCTTTTGTTTTCTTGAGATTTAAGGGTTCTTCATATATTTTGGATCTCTGTTCTCTAACAGATGTGTCTATTGCAAATAATTTCCCCAAGTCTATGGCTTGCCTTCTCATTCTCTCAACAATGTCTCTTACGGAGAATAATTTTTTAAATTTTAAAGAAATCCAGCTTATCAAATATTTATTTCATGGACTATGCCTTTGGGGTTGTGTCTAAAAACTCATCACAATATCCAAGGTCTTCTAGTTTTTCTCCTTTGTTATTTTCTAGAAGTTTTGTATTTTTGCATTTTACATTTAGGTGTATAATTTATCTTGAGTTAATTTTTGTGAAAGTTGTAAGAACTGTGTCTAGATTTATTTATTTTGTTTGCATGTGGACATCCAGTTATTTCAGTTATTTGTTGAAAAGACTATCTTTGCCTCATTGTATTGCCTTTGCTCCTTTGTTAAAAATAAGTTTATATTTATACAATGCCTATTTCTGGGATTTCTATTGCTTTCCATTGATGTATTTATGCTTTCACCTGTGTTATCTCATATCTTTATAAGTCATGAATTCAAATTATATCACACTTTCAACTTTGTTCTTCTCCTTTAATATTATAATTATCATTATTTTATTTTTATTGATGTAAGCATTTGTACACATTTATGGGGTATGTGCGACATTTTGTTACATGCATAGATTGTATAATGATTAAGTCAGAGTATTTGAGGTACCTACCAACTCAAGCACTCATCATTTCTATGTGTTGGGTACATTTCAAGTCCTCTGTTCTAGCTACTTTGAAATGTATAATACATTGTTACTATCAAATATTAGAACAGATTATTTTCATCTAACTGTATATTTGCATTCATTAACCAATCTCTCTTTACCACCACCTCCCCATACACCCTTCTTAGCTTTTGGTAACTATCATCCTATTCTCTACATCCATGAGATTAACTTTTTTAGCTCCCACATAAGAATGAGAACATGTGATATTTGTCTTTCTATACTTGGCTTATTTCATTTAACATAATGATCTCTAGTTCTATCCATATTGCTGCAAATGGCATGGTAACATTCTTTTCTATGGCTGAATAGTATTTCATTGTGCATACATAACACATATTCTTTATTAATTTATCCATTTTCTAGCACTTAGGTTGATTCAGTGTCTTTGTAAATGTGAAGAGGGTTTCAGTAAACATTGGGGTGAAGTTGTCCTTTTGATAGTGAAGGTATCTTTTTGATATACTAATTTCTTTTCCCTTGGATAAATACCCAGCAGTGGGATTGCTGGATTATATGATATTTCTGTCTTTAGGTGTTTTTTTAAGAAATATTTGTACGGTTTTCTATAGCATCTGTACTGATTAATACTTTCATTTTTATGCTTTTATATAAATATATTTATACTTTCATTTATTAATAAAAGAATAAAAGAGAGTGAACAAAGTCCACAAACAACAGTGTACAATGGTTTCATTTTCTTCACATTCTCCTTAGTACTTGTTATCTTTTGTCTTTTTGATCATAAGCATTATATATTGGGGTGAGATGATATTTCATGATGGTTTTGATTTGCATTTCCCTAATGATTAATGATGCTGAACATTTTTTTCATTTACTTGTGGGTCATTTGACTAGAAATGTCTGTTCATGTACTTTGCCCAATTTTTAACAGGATCTATCTATTTTTTTAATGTTGAGTTGTTTCAGTTCTTTTTATATGTTGAATACTAGTACCTTATCAGATGAATAGTTTTCAAGTATTTTCTCCCATTTGACAGGTTATCTCTTCAATCTATTGTTCATTTCCTTTGCTAAGCAGAAGCATCTTGGTTTAATGTAGTCTCGTTTGTCTAGTTTTGTTTCGTTGCCTGTGCTTTTGAGGTCTGGCCGTATACAGAAAAGATACAAGAATATCGTACAAGAATATCAGAGATCCTCAAACAGATACAATGAAATTATGTCTTCTCCATGGTACATTATATTCAAGCTTTCAAAAGTCAAAGACAAATATAGAATTCTAAAAACTGCAAAAGAAAAGTGTATTGGTAAGGTCTGTTTTCTCTTGTGTTTTAATGAGCTTCTTTAATATCATTATTTTGAATTATTTATTTGGGATTTTATTTTTTATTGGAATGTATTACTGGGGAATTTTTTGGTAAATGTCATATTTCTTTCCTTTTTCATATTTCTGATGTCCTTGTGTTGATATCTACATATGTGGTGTAACAATTGTTTTGAATTTGCTTTTGTGGGAGAAGTCTTTTCCCTGAAAAGGATCTATCATGTTGGTCGGGTAGGGTACTATGGCTCTGGTTTTGGGTGTATTCAGTAGTATAGGCATTACTTCATGTTCTTTATTTGGCTGTAAGGAGTACTGGTGGTGTCTGTGGTTTCCTCAGTGGCTTAGTGTGCTATTTTTAGGAGAAGCTGTATTGAAGCTGCACAGGAGATGGAGATGACAGGTGAGCCTGTCCGTGGGCCCCAGTATTGTAGTGGTGAGCCATGTGTGACTGTGTTAGGGCCCCACGGCAGTGTATACATACACAGGTGTTAATGGGGCCGGGGGACTTACATTTGAGCCTCTGGACTCAGGTGGCTGGTAGTGGCAGAGATAGGCTGGGGAAATTGGTGGGTTTCTGGGTCCCTGGGCAGTGGATCTGGAATGAGTAATGACTATAGTAGTGATAGCATTAACTTTTGGGTCCCTGTGGTCTGTGCTGGTGTTGCCAGTGGCTGCAACGTACTGGGTGGGACAGTCATCAGGCTCACAGGTGTTACATTTTAGTGGGTACCTCCTGTGGTGGTAGCAGCTGGTTTGTGGTTCCTACAGGTCCCCAGGAAGAATGCTCAGGTGCCAGGAGTAAAGGGCTTGGCTGGATGGTTCCCAGGACCCCAGATAGCATGTTGGGTAGGAGAAAGAGCTGGGCCAGGTGAACCTGATCTCAAGCCTCCAGTTGGTGCTGGCAGGTGCTGACTGTGGAATCAGGAGCAGGATACTCTCCAGGTCCAAGGTAGAATGCTTGGGTGAGAGCAGCAGTGGCTGCACAGCAGCTTGGCTACTGGGGAGGGTGGGGTAGCTTTCAATGGCAGCATCTGTATGCAGGTGACTGAAGAACATTCACTTTGCTTGTGCTTCAGCCCCAGCTGTGGCAGCTTGCTATTGTGGCTACTGTGGGTGGAGAACTCTGTGCTTAGGGTGCTTGAAATTATGTAGTGGCTTTGCTGCTGGGGCAGCAGGGTCTTTGCTAATGGTTTGCAGTTTGGCCCTAGAGGTGACAGGCAGCTGTAGCAGTGGCTGTGGGCTGGAAATGTTTCTTGGGCTCCAGGGACGTGGAGCTGCAGAAGCTGTTGGGGCCCTAGGCAGGAAGTAATCTGGTGGAGGGTGGGCTCTCAATATGGCACCTTGCTGTAGCTGTTTAGTGCTCAGGAAGTATATGGGACCCAGTGTAAGCTCCTTCTTTCAATAAACGTTTTTGTACAATCTCCAGGCAGCTCTCTATATCAGTATTGGACCCCATGAAAGGCTAGAGGATTTCCTGTGGCTTGGATGATTGCTGAGGGTCACTCACCACTTCCCTGCATTAGGGAGCTCATTCAGGCTCTCAGCTTGTCCTGACTGAGCAGGCTGTCTAGCTTTCCACTCCTTACTTACTTTGGTGTTTCCTGTCACTTCTCCGTAGAATTCCGGTGTTCTCTCTTAGATGATATATTTGAAGTGTGATTATCTACTTACTATTTTGTTTCTTTGTATTGTGGAAAAGGGCAGGACCAGATGCCACTAGGCAGCTGTCTTCATGAAGCCCATCCTCTCTCCTTCAATATTATGCTGGCTATTCTGGGCCTTCTGCCTTTTCATATAAACTTTAGAATCAGTTTGTCAGTACTCACAAAATATCCTGCTGAGATGTTAATTGGGATTATATTAAATCTATAAAACAAGTTGGGAAGAACTTCTATCTTGACAATATTGAATCTTCCTATCCATGATAAACATGGAATACCTGTTTATATTTTTGTTTGATTTCTTTCATCAGAATTCTGTAGTTTTCTTCACATAGATCTTGTACAAATTTTGTTTGATTTTTAGCTAAGTATTTTATATTTTGCATGCTAATGTACATGGTACTGTGTTTTTTATTTTAAATTTCAATTGTTCAATGCTGTTATTTAGAAAAGTGATTGATTTTTGCATATTAATCTAGTATTCTAAAACCTTGCCATAATGGCTTATTCATTTAAGTTTTTTTGTTGTTTCCTTCAGATCTTTTACGCGGAAAATCATGTTATCTGTGCACAAAGTTGTATTTCTTCTTCCTCAGTCTGCATAACTTTTAGTTTATTTTCTTGTCTTACTGCTTTAGCTAGCATTTCAGGAAAAATGTTGAAAAGGAGTAATTAGGGGGGATATCATTGTCTGTACTTAATCTTAGTGGGAAAGCTTCAAATTTCTCACCATTAAGCATGGTGTTGGCTGTAGGTTTTCTGTAGATACTTTTTATCAGGTTGACAAAGTTCCACTCTATTTCTAGTTTACTAAGAGTTTTTATCATAAACAGGTGATGGATTTTGTCAAATCCTTCTTCTGCATCCATTGAAATGAGCATACAATTTTTCTTCTTTAGCTGTTGATATGTTTTACATTAATTGATATATGAATGTTGAACCAGCCTTGTATTCCTGGGCTAAATTACACTAAGTTGTGGTGTATAATTTTTATGCATTCTTGGATTCGATTTGTTAATATTTTGTTGAGGATTTTTGCATGCATGTTCATGAGAGATATTGGTCTATAGTTTTCTCTTCTTGTAATGTCTATCTGGTTTTGGTAACTCATACAATGAATTAGGATGTATTCCATCTGCTCTGTCCTCTGAAGGAAATTATAAAGAATTGGTATAATTTCTTCCTTAAATATTTGGTAATATTCACTAGTGAATTCATCTGGGCCTATGGCTTTCTATTTTGGGAGGGTATTAATTATTGATTTAATTTCTTTTGTAGATGTAGACCTATTCAGATTATCTATTTCTTGTGTAAATTTTAAAAGTTTGTATCTTTCAAAGTTAGTTCATTCCATCTAGGTTATCAAATTTGGGGGACTAAAATTGTTCATAGTATTCTTTATCATTGTAATGTCCATAGGATCTTCAGTGAAATCAGCCCTTTTATTTCTGATATTAGTAATTCGTAACTTTTCTTTCTTTCTTGGTTAGCCCTGCTTAGAGATTTATAGATGATGATGATGATGATGATGATGATGATGATGAT
>NC_045437.1:41349143-41363134 GCF_002776525.5 Piliocolobus tephrosceles
CTTTGGTATCAGGATGATGTTGGCCTCATAAAATGAGTTAGGGAGGATTCCCTCTTTTTCTATTGATTGGAATAGTTTCAGAAGGAATGGTACCAGCTCCTCCTTGTACCTCTGGTAGAATTCAGCTGTGAATCCATCTGGTCCTGGAGTTTTTTTTGGATGGTTGGCTATTAATTATTGCCTCAATTTCAGAGCCTGCTAATGGTCTATTCAGGGATTCAACTTCTTCCTGGTTTAGTCTTGGAATAGTGTAAGTGTCCAGGAAATTATCCATTTCTTCTAGATTTTCTAGTTGATTTGTGTAGAGGTGTTTATAGTATTCTCTGATGGTAGTTTGTATTTCTGTGGGGTCGGTGGTGATATCCCCTTTATCATTTTTTATTGCATCTATTTGATTCTTCTCTCTTTTCTTCTTTATTAGTCTTGCTAGCAGTCTGTCAATTTTGTTGATCTTTTCAAAAAACCAACTCCTGGATTCATTGATTTTTGGGAGGGTTTTTTGTGTCTCTATCTCCTTCAGTTCTGCTCTGATCTTAGTTATTTCTTGCCTTCTGCTAGCTTTGGATGTATTTGCTCTTGCTTCTCTAGTTCTTTAATTGTGATTTTAGGGTGTCAATTTTAGATCTTTCCAGCTTTCTCTTGTGGGCATTTAGTGCTATAAATTTTCCTCTACACACTGCTTTAAATGTGTCCCAGAGAGTCTGGTATGTTGTATCTTTGTTCTCATTGGTTTCAAAGAACATCTTTGTTTCTACCTTCATTTCGTGATGTACCCAGTAGTCATTCAGGAGCAGGTTATTCAGTTTCCATGTAGTTGAGCGGATTTGATTGATTTTCTTAGTCCTGAGTTCTAGTTTGATTGCACTGTGGTTTGAGAGACAGTTTGTTATAACTTCTGTTCTTGTACATTTGCTGAGGAGTGCTTTACTTCCAATTATGTGATCAATTTTGGAATAAGTGTGATGTGGTGCTGAGAAGAATGTATATTCTGTTGCTTTGGGGTGGAGAGTTCTGTAGATGTCTATTAGGTCTGCTTGCTGCAGAGATGAGTTCAATTCCTGGGTAACCTTGTTAACTTTCTGTCTCGCTGATCTGTTTAATGTTGACAGTGGGGTGTTGAAGTCTCCCTTTATTATTGTATGGGAGTCATAGTCTCTTTGTAAGTCTCTAAGGACTTGCTTTATGAATTTGGGTGCTCCTGTATTGGGTACATATATATTTAGGATAGTTAGCTCTTCTTGTTGAATTGATCCCTTTACCATTATGTAGTGGCCTTCTTTGTCTCTTTTGATCTTTGATGGTTTAAAGTCTTTTTTATCAGAGACTAGGATTGCAACCCCTGCTTTTTTTGGTTCTCCATTTGCTTGGTAGATCTTCCTCCATCCCTTTATTTTGAGCCTATGTATGTCTCTGCATGTGAGATGGGTCTCCTGAATACAGCAGACTGATGGATCTTGACTTTTTAATCCAGTTTGCTAGTCTGTGTCTTTTAATTGGACACATTTAGTCCATTTACATTTAAGGTTAATATTGTTATGTGTGAACTTGATCCTGCCATTATGATATTAACTGGTTATTTTGCTCGTTAGTTGATGCAGTTTCTTCCTAGCCTCAATGGTCTTTAGATTTTGACATGTTTTTACAATGGCTAGTACCGGTCGTTCCTTTCCATGTTTAGTGCTTCCTTCAGGGTCTCTTGTAAGGCAGGCCTGGTGGTGACAAAATCTCTAAGCATTTGCTTATCTCTAAAGGATTTTATTTCTCCATCACTTATGAAACTTAGTTTGGCTGGATATGAAAATCTGGGTTGAAAATTCTTTTCTTTAAGAATGTTGAATATTGGCCCCCACTCTCTTCTGGCTTGTAGAGTTTCTGCTGAGATATCTGCTTTTAGTCTGATGGGCTTCTCTTTGTGGGCAACCCGACCTTTCTCTCTGGCTGCCCTTGAGATTATTTCCTTCATTTCAACTTTGGTGAACTGGCAATTATGTGTCTTGGAGTTGCTCTTCTGGAGGAGTATCTTTGTGGCGTTCTCTGTATTTCCTGAATTTGAATGTTGGCCTGCCCTACTAGGTTGGGGAAGTCCTCCTGGATGATATCCTGAAGAGTGTTTTCCAACTTGGTTCCATTTTCCCCCTCACTTTCAGGCACCCCTATCAGACGTAGATTTGTTTTTTTTACATAATCCCATACTTCTTGCAGGCTTTGTTCATTTCTTTTTCTTCTTTTTTCTTTTGGTTTCTCTTCTCACTTCATTTCATTCATTTTATCCTCAATCACTGATACTCTTTCTTCCAGTTGATTGAGTCGGTTACTGAAACTTGTGCATTTGTCACGTATTTCTTGTGTCATCGTTTTCATCTCTGTCATTTCATTTATGACCTTCTCTGCATTAATTATTCTAACTATCAATTCTTCCACTCCTTTTTCAAGATTTTTAGTTTCTTTGTGCTGGGTATGTAATTCCTCCTTTATCTCTTAGAATTTTGATGGACTGAAGCCTTCTTCTCTCATCTTGTCAAAGTCATTCTCTGACCAGCTTTGATCCGTTGCTGGAGATGAGCTGCACTCCTTTGCAGGGGGAGATGCCCTCTTATTTTTTTTATTTCCAGCTTTTCTGCTCTGCTTTTTCCCCATCTTTGTGGTTTTATCTGCCTCTGGTCTTTGATGATGGTGTTGTACTGATGGGGTTTTGGTGTGGGTGTCCTTCCAGTTTGATAGTTTTCCTTCTAACAGTCAGGACCCTCAGCTGTAGGTCTGTTGGAGATTGCTTGAGGTCCACTCCAGACCCTGTTTGCCTGGGTATCAGCAGCAGAGGTTGCAGAAGATGGAATATTGCTGAACAGCGAGTGTAGCTGTCTGATTCTTACTTTGGACACTTCCTTTCAGGGGTGTACTCCACCGTGTGAGGTGTGGAGTGTCAGTCTGCCCCTAGTGGGGGATGTCTCCCAGTTAGGCTACTCAGGGGTCAGGGACCCACTTGAGCAGGCAGTCTGTCCCTTCTCAGATCTCAACCTCCATGTTGGGGGATCCACTGCTCTCTTCAAAGCTGTCAGACAGAGTCGTTTGCATCTGCAGAGGTTTCTGCTGCTTTTTTTGTTGTTGTTGTTGTTGTTGTTTAGCTGTGCCCTGTCCCCAGAGGTGGAGTCTACAGAGACAGGTAGCCTTCCTTGAGCTGCTGTGAGCTCCACCCAGTTTGAGCTTCCCAGCGGCTTTGTTTACCTACTTAAGCCTCAGTAATGGCGAGCGCCCCTCCCCCAGCCTGGCTGCTGCCTTGCAGTTAGATCGCGGACTCATGTGCTAGTAATGAGAGAGGCTCCGTGGGCATGGGACCCTCCCAGCCAGGTGTGGGATATAATCTCCTGGTGTGCCTGTTTGCTTAAAGCGCAGTATTGGGGTGAGAGTTACCCGATTTTCCAGGTGTTGTGTGTCTCAGTTCCCCCGGCTAGGAAAAGGGATTCCCTTCCCCCTTGTGGTTCCCAGGTGAGGCGATGCCTTGCCCTGCTTCACCTCTTGCTGGTCAGGCTGCAGATGCTGGCCAGCACCAATTGTCCAGCACTCCCTAGTGAGATGACCCCAGTACCTCAGTTGAAAATGCAGAAATCATCGGCCTTCTGTGTCGCTCACGCTGGTAGTTGGAGACTGGAGTTGTTCTTATTCAGCCATCTTGCTCTCAGCAAGACTTATAGATTTTATTAATATTTTCAGCTTTTGGTTTTATTTTCTTCACTGATTTCCTGTTTTCAATTTCATTGATTTCTGCTCTAATTCCTATTATTTGCTTTCTTGTGGCTACTTTGGATTTCATTTGCTCTTCTTTCCTAGTTTCTTAAGGTGGAAACTTTAGATAATTGATTTTAAATCTTTTTTTTAAAATTTTCTAACATGGGCATTTAATGCTATAAAGTTTTCTCTAAGCACTGCTTTCCATTCATTTTGATATGTTGTGCTTTCATTTATGTTTAATTCAAATTTTTTCAAATTTCACTGGAGATTTTTTTTTTGGATCAAATGTTATGTAGAAGTGTTGTGTTTAATCTCCATACATTTTGGGATTTCTGGTTATCCTTCTGTTACTAATTTCTAGTTAAAGTCCATTGTTATCTGAGAGCAGACATTGTTTGATTTTTATTATGTTAAATTTGTTAAAGTGTGTTTTATGGCCCAGAATGTGGTCTATCCTGGTAAATGTGAGCTTGAGAAGAATGTGTATTTTGATTTGATGAAATAATGTATACCTGTATTAGTCTGTTCTCACACTGCTGAAAGGACATAGCTGAGACTGAGTAATTTATAAAGGAAAGAGGTTTAATTGACTCACAGTTCAGCATGGCTGGGGAGGCCTCAGGAAACTTACAATCATGGCAGAAAGAAAAGAAAACATATCCTTCTTCACAGAGGAGCAGAAAGAAGAATGAGAGCTGAGCAAAGGGAAAAGCCCCTTATAAAACCATCAGATCTCATGAGTACTTACTTACTATCATGAGAAGAGCCTGGGGGAAACCAACCCCATGATTCAATCACCTCCCACTGGGTTCCTCCCATGACACATGGGTAATATGGAAACTACAATTCAGGATAAGGTTTGGATGGGGACACAACCAAACTATATCATTCCACACCTGGCCCCTCCCAAATCTCATGTCCTCACATTTCAAAACACAATCATGCCCTTCCGACAGTCGCTATATTCTCTTATTTTTGTCTTCTACTCCTTTTCTGATTGTAAGTTAGCGCTTTATATGATTATTTTTCCTGTCCTTTCTTAATGTATTAGTTATAGCTTATTTTTTACTTCCTTACTTCTTGGCCTATGGTTTGCAGTATACATTTATAACTAATCGAAGTCCCCTTTCAAATAACGTTATACCACTTTATATATAGTATAACTTATAACAATAAAATAATTTTAATTTCTCCCTCTCATCCTTGGTATCATTACTTTCATTCACTTCAGTTACATTTATGCATGCATAAGTGTGTGTGTATATAGATATATGTATGTGTACTTAAGTATATATATGGTATATGCATATGCATAAGCATATGTAATTTAATATGTTGGTGCCAGTATTTTGTATAAGCTATTATGTTAGATCAACTTAGGATAAGAAATAGAAGTTTTTTGTTTGACCTCCACATCTTCCTTCTTTAATTCTCTTTTAAAATGATCAACCTGTATTTCTGACATATTTTTTTTCTTCTCTCTAAAGAACTTCTGTTAAATTTCTTGCAAGGCAGTTCTACTGGCAACAATGTCTTCAACTGTCATTTGTTTAATAATGTATTTTTTTCTTAATATTTGAAGGATAACTTTTCATGGTATAGAATTCTAGGTTGGTGTTTTTTTCTTTGAACACTTTAAATATTTTACTTCACTCTCCTTGCTTGCATGGTTTCTGAGGAGTAGTTGAATATGATTCTTATCTTTTCTCCTTGATAGATATGTTTTCTTTCTTCTGGCCTCTTTTAGAATTTTTTCTTTATCGTTGATCTAATGTAGTTTGAAAATGATATGAGATTGTTTCTTCAGTTGTGCCTAGTCTACTAATGAGCCTATTGAAGGCATTTTTAATTTATTATGTTGTACTATTATTTCTAATATTTTTTTCTTAAAATTTTAATCTTTCTGCTTAAAATGTCCATCTCTTCTGTTTACTTTAACTATTAGAGCCTTTAACATATAAATCACAATTAATTTTAAATTCTCATTCTGGTATATGGTTTTTGTGGGTTTTTTTGTTAGTTAGTTTGTTTTTGTTAACCTGCTTGGTGTTCTGTGAGGTTCCTGGATTTGTGGATTGGTATCTGACATTAATTTGGAAGAAATTGTCATTATTGTTTCATCTTCTGTTTCTCTCTCTTCCTTTTCCTTTTGACATTTTCATTGCAAATGTGTCATGGTTTTTGTAGTTATCCCACAGTCTGTGGGTCTTCTGTTTTTTGTTTTGTTTTGTTTTTCTTTACTATTTGTTCTCTGCTTTTCAGTTTTAGAGGTTTCTATTAAAATATCCTCAAAATTAGAGATTGTTTCCTCAGCTGTGCCCAGTCTACTAATTAGCCCGTCAAAGGCATTTTTTTTATTTCTGTTATAGTACTTTACAGTATTCCTTTAGATTTTCTTAATACTTAATCTTTCTGTCTACACTGCCCATCTCTTCTTCTGTTTAACTGTTAGTGCCTTCAGTATATTAATAACAATTATTTTAAATTCTCATTCTGATAATTACAATATCCCTGCCATGTCTGGTTCTGCTGCTTGCTCTTTTCAAATTGTGATTTTTGGTAAAAAAAATTGCTGTAAAGAGGTCTTTAGTAATGTGGTGGTGAGGTATGGGGGAGGGGAGGCATTCACTAGTCCTGTGATTAGGTCTCAAATTTGAGAGAGCTTATTTCCTCCAGACTGTAGACATTATACGCGTTTCTCAGTTTTTTCTCTCTCCTGAGAGTAGGCTGTATTTGGGTATTGTCCTTCTTTTATGTGGATGACTAGAGCTGAATGACGTTGGGTATTTCCCTTCCTGGACTCTTACAATGCCTTGATAGGTTATTCTCTGGTTAAGGAGTTTTTACTAGGAGAAGACCTAGTTAAACAGAGTGCTTTTCTATATTTTAAAATGATTCTTTTTCTTCTCTCCCTGCCTGAAGTAAGAGAGGATTTTTCTCTAATATTTACTGTGAGAATCTGATTGAACTCTTGGAGTTAAATACTGGTTTTACCATCTTTGCAACAGATTTATAGTCCTTTCTATCTTGTTAACATATTGGTAGTTCTTTGTTAATTATGTTGCTGGAAATATTTTTCTTCCCTTGGTTTCTGAGTTATCTTTCCATGTTTTAAATAATGTCATTTGATAAACAGTAGTTTTGATTTTAATTAACAATGTTTTCCTACGGTTGGTACTTTGGCATTGTGTTTATGAAATTCACCTGTACCACAAAGTCATGAAGATATTCTCTTACATTCTTTTTTAAACATAGAGTTTTGTCTTATACATTTAGGCCTTTAATTCATTTGTCACTGATTTTGTGTTTGATATGAGAAAATCTTTGAATTACATTTTTTTTTACTTATGGTTAAGTAAGCATCTTGAGAATGTTTATTTAAAGATGTGCCTTTTAGTAAAAAGACCAGAGGTTTCCAGTGGTTGCATGCGGGAAAGAGGGAAAGATAATAGGTAGAGCACAGGGCAATGAAATTGTTCAGAATGATAAGGTAGTGATGAACACATATCATTATATATTTGTCAAAACTTACAGGATGTACAACACAAAAGACTGAACCCTAATATAAACTATAGACTTTAGCTAATAATAATCTATCAACATTAGCTCAGCACTTTAAGAATTGTTATAATTGCAAGATACAAATAATGGAGGAAACCAGGGATTGGATGAAATAGCATATAGGAACTCTGTATTTTCTGCTCAGTTTTTCTGTAAACCTAAAACCGCTAAGAAAAAAGCTCTATTAAATTAAAAAAAATTCTGTCTTCCCCCATTCTCTGAAGTGCCACTTTTATTATAAATAATATGAACAAGGCACGGTTTCTGGATATCTCTTCTGTTCCATTAATCTTTTTGTCTGTATTTTGTTAATAAACATTGTCTTGATTATCACAGCTTTGTAATACATCTTACTGTATGGTAATTCAAATTTTTCCACCTTTATCCTTATTTTGAAATGATAGTTTGGACTTTTGTATTCTCATACACATTTTTGGAAACAATTTTTGAAATCACACATATACGCACACATATACGCACACAAAAATCGGAATATAAAACTTCAGTAGAAAGAGACTAGACTGGGGGACTGCCAGGAGTCTCTGCTGCAATGTCCCCTATGTAGTGTCATTTTACTGTTTAGAGATTTAAAAAAATTATTTGTACTCCCTGGATGTAGAACAACCCTAATCTTCCAAAGAACAGATTATATTTCCTGCATACTAGGAGTACCATCCCTCAAATCCTAAGAACAAGGCTCCCTGAAGACTTTATTCTGGGATCCAGTCTTATGTCAGAGAAGAAACTTGACAGAGCTGCAGAATTCCTTTAATCCTGGGTATATGGTGTCTTGTGGAAAATACACAACTATTCCACTGTTGAGTCCGCTTTCCATTTTCTAGGATTTTCACCTGTCTTGCCCTCCGTTGTGTTTTTAATTGAATTTGTGTTTCATTTCTGGAGCTCATTTTCATAGTTTCCGGGTTACTTAGGGAAAAGGCATAATCTCAATAAATGGCTAATGGAATCAAATTTTAATAAAGGTGGTTACAGTTTAAATTTTAATAAAGATGATTGCAGTGACTCTCTTAAAAGCTAAGTGCTCATCCTCATTTGGCCCTTTTCCCTTCAAAGTTAATAAAGCAGAATCATTAGCCTTTGAAAAGAATATTGACCTTGGTATCAGGAAATGGTACAGACCGTGGCAAGGACAGAGAAAAGCAATCTGGCCTCAAAGGGCTCAGATCCAATCCTTTACAACACTAGGCTCCTTATCGCAGGCCTTGGGTCAACTGAGTTTACCCGGACTAACCCAGGTACATTAGTAGCATGATGATTAATATTTATAGAAAAAGACAGTAAAGCAGAAATTCTCAAATATTTCATGGGCTTTATAAGTATGAATTTATCCTAAGACCCAGGGTCAAAACAACTTTAAATAGAGCTTTGTTCTCTGTTTTACTTATAATATTATGCTTTAGCTTTAATAATTTAAATGATTTTCAATGTTTAGAAAAAAGAATATATTGTTATGTATTTGTGAACTCAAGAGACTTTGATATTTTATCTTTAAAAAGAATACTTCCCGGCTGGGTGCGATGGCTCACACCTGTAATCCCAGCACTTTGGGAGGCTGAGGTGGGTGCAACACCTGAGGTCAGGAGGAGTTCAAGACCAGCCTGACCAACATCGCAAAACTCTGTCTCTAATAAAAATACAAAAATTAGCCGGGCATGGTGGCGTGTGCCTGTAGTCCCAGCTTACTCAGGAGGTTGAGGCAGGAGAGTTGCTTGAACCTGGGAGGTAGAGGTTGCAGTGAGCAGAGATAGCACCACCATACTCCAGCATGGGCGACAGAGTGAGACTCCATCTCAAAAATAAACCAACAAAAAAACTACTTCCCTACTCAAATTATCCTGTCTCTTCATATTGGCACCTGTGATAATTTTCCTACAGCTGTTTGTGCACTCACTGGCAGATTCATTAACGTATCTTTTTCCCTCAATGATTTGGTTTTTATAAAAACTATGAGACAGGCATTACATCAGTGTGTGGTTTTCTGTTCATCCCTGAGGACAAGAAAAATTGTTAATCATTATTTTCTTTGACTTGGGGATAACACAGCCAGGAAGCACCTTCTTTTTAAAAATTTCAATACTTTTCTGGGTAGATTCAGAGAGGGAAGTTTGGGAAATATCCTTTTTAAATAGAGAGGGATAGTGTTAAAGGTTAGGGTTATAATGTAATTTTGACAAAGAGACACATATTCCTGTAGACAGCAAGTCACTACACATGCATATGTGCATACAGCAGAGATGGAGAGATATTTTAGGGCAGATACACACACACACACACACACACACACACACACATATATATATATGAAACTGTAGAGATCTTTATTTCCCAGTGTATTTAGCAGTGATCTCTGGATGTTGATGCATTAGAATAGACTTGCTCGCATAACGTATATTGACCAAACCATTCTTAGAAGTCAGATATAGTTTCCTTCAATATCTCGCTATTAGCATTTTGTCTTGTGCATGTCTTTTTTCCTGAAAGTACAGTTTAAAAATCATATTCATTATATATTCTAGTTATCTGGCTAAGCGAAGTTGTATAATATATAAGTTTTTACCATTTAGATCCTTAACCATTAAAATAAAAAGCAAATAAATAAATAAAAGATTAAATCGATTTCTTTTCTGAACTATTATACAATTTAAAGTCTTTCCAATTTAAAATTTCTTTAGTGTTTTGGTCTAAATTAAAAATTGTAATTGGCCAAATTATAGAAATTTGCAAGAATACTTCAACACACATAAATCAGTAAATGTGATACACCATATTAATAAAATGAAGAACAAAATCCACAGATGCAGAAAAGACACTTGACAAAGCGAAGAAAAAAATGAAAGTGCCTAAGGCCGAGGCGTGGTGGTTCACGCCTGTGATCCCAGCACTTTGGGAGGCCGAGGCGGGCGGAACACCTGAGGTCAGGAGTTTGAGACCAGCCTGGCCAACATGGTGAAACCCATCTCTACTAAAAATAGAAAAATTAGGCAGGTGTGGTGGCAGGTACCTGTAATCCCAGCTACACAGGAGGCTGAGACAGGAGAATCGCGTGAACCAGGGAGGCAAAGGTTGCAGTGAGCCAAGATCAAGCCACTGCACTCTAGCCTGGGTGACAGAGCAAGACTCTATCTTGAAAAATGAAAATTAAGAAAAAGTGCATAAAAATAAGTGAAAAAGTCGGGCGCAGTAGTTCACGCCTGTAATCCCAGTACTTTGGGAGGCCCAAATGGGCGGTTCACGAGGTCAGGAGATCGAGACCATCCTGGCTAACACAGTGAAACCCGTCTCTACTAAAAATACAAAGAATCAGCCGGGCGTGGTGGCGGGCACCTGTAGTCCCAGCTACTCGGGAGGCTGAGGCAGGAGAATGGCGTGAACCTGGGGGGCAGAGGTTGCAGTGAGCCAAGATTGCGCCACTGTACTCTAGCCTGGGGAACAGAGCGAGACTCTGTCAAAAAAAAAAAAAAAAAAAAGTGAAAAAATGTACAAATAATATTGTCATAATATTCCTTTATGAAAATGAAGGAAATGCCTTCTAGAAGAAAACAAACATAAAAGGAAAAGGATGGGGGGGGAGAGGAAGAGAAGAGAGAGAAGGGGAGAAGTTTGGGGTGGGGAGGTGGGGAAAAGAGAATTCAGAAATAGCCAATGATTTTCTGAGGCCAAAGGGGAGAAAATAGCCACTAAAAGAGAAAAAAAAAAAAAAAAATTATAGAAAGAAGCCAGGCATTCCTCTTTCATTTTTCTACCCAGCTCTATCCTCATTCTTGGAGGCATTTTCTAGTGGAGCACAGGTCCTTTGGACCACTTACTTGGCTTTTCTTCAAAGCATCTTACTGGAGGCTTTTACCCTTCTTTTCAATGAACTCTAGAAATTTTGGCTTTGGAGGTCTTTGGTAAGAAAAGTATTTCTGAACTAATTCTAAAAAAGATCAAATTAGTTAAAATAAATATAGTCTTCTAAAATATAGCTTTATTAAAATATCTGCTTCTTATTTAAATAGTTTTTCTCCAAATTCCTTCTATAAAGGGAGATGTAATAAATGATTCACCAGAATCAAGTGGGATTAATCCCAAAGATGCAAGGAAAATTCAACATACATAAATCAATAAATGTGATACATCATGTTAATAAAATGAAGGACAAATTCCACAGATGCAGAAAAGACATTTGACAAAATTCAATATTTGTTTACTATTATTTTACAAGAATCTCTCAACAAAGTAAGTATAGAAGGAATGTAGAGTTGTCCCTTTGTATCTGTGGAGGATTAGTGTTCCAGGGACCCAGAGGTTACCAGAATCCATGGATGCTCAAGTCCCTTATATAAAATGGTGGTGCATTTGTGTATAACCTTAGCACATTCTCTTGTATTCTTTAAATTATTTCTAGATCACTTATAATATCCAATATAATTTAAATGCTATGTAAATAGTTTTATTCCCTAAACTCTATACTGAAAAATAGTTTATTCCCTAAACTCTATACTGTAGAGTCTTGCTCTGTCACCCAGTCTGGAGTGCAGTGGTGCAATCTTGGCTCACTGCAGCCAAATAATAACAAGAAAACAAATGTACATGTTCATTATAAGTACAACCATCTTTTTAAAAACATATTTCAATCTGTGTTTGGTTAAATCCACAAATGTTGATCCCATTCATATGGAGGGATGACTTGTTCAACACAATAGAGACCATATATGAGAAACCTACCAATAACATCATACTTGCTAGTGAAAAGTTAAAACCTTTTTCTCTGAAATCAGGAACAAACAGGAATCTTCACTCTCAACTTCTATTCAACATAGTTCTGGAAGTTCTAGCCAGGGCAATTAGGCAAGGAAAAGAAATAAAAGGCAACTACAAAAAAAAAAAAAAAAAAAAAAAGCAAATTTGTTTCTATTAGCTTCTAACATGATTATATATATATATATATATTTATATATATATACACACACACACACACAAAGACTTCACAAAAGACTGTTAGAACTGATAAATTCAGTAATCAATCTGAATTTTGCAGGTTACAATATCAACATACAAAAATCAGTAGCACTTTGATATGGTTTGACTTGTTTGATATGATATGGTTTGGCTTGTTTTCCCCACCCAAATCTCATCTTGAGTTGTACTCCAATAATTCCCACATGTTGTGGGAGGGACCCAGTAGGAGATAATGAAATCATGGGGGCAGTTTCCCCCATACTGTTCTCCTGGTAGTAAGTCTCATGAGATCTGATGGTTTGATAAGGGGAAATTGTTTCACTTGCGCTCATTCTCTCTCTTGCCACCGACCTGTGAGATGTGCCTTTCACCTTCCACCATAATTGTGTGGCCTCCCCAGCCACATGGAACTCTAAGTCCAATGAAACTCTATCTTTTGTAAATTGCTCAGTCTCGGGTATGTCTTTATTAATAGCATGGAAATGGACTAATACTATAAGTTGGTACCAGAAGAGTGCGGCATTGCTGAAAAGATACCAGAAAATGTGGAAGCAATTTTGAAACTGGGTAACAGACCAAAGTTGGCACAGTCTGGCAGGCTCAGAAGAAGACACGAAAGAAATGGTCAACTCTCAAGATTAAGTTTTCTTGAATAAAATGTTTAGAACTTCTTAAATGTTCCCAATAAAACATTTCTTCAAGATGTTGATGATATTTTGTATGAGAATGGTGGCCCATAATTTGCATTTCATTCACCTCTCAACTATTCATTTCAAACAACTTGGTGTTGGGGCTTCCCATGGTCCCATCAAACCCCAATATCCTTTCAGAATTATGCATGTGGTGCATCTCTCTGGTTTGCTTGTGTCAACATGACACTTTTATTTATGACTTCTCCTGTTTATCTTTCACATGAAAATCCATTGTGCTGTGTCTCTGTTGTATAATTTTGCAATCCTGGAAACAGAAAGGACACAACTATCCATCAAAATTAGGCATTCCTAGTATAATAGTAGTTCTCACTTCTTTGGCTTCAGTATCCCCTTTATATGCTTAAAAATTATTGAAATCCCCGAAGATGGCCGAATAGGAACAGCTCCAGTCTCCATCTCCCAGCGCGAGCGACACAGAAGACCGGTGATTTCTGCATTTTCAACTGAGGTACTGGGGTCATCTCACTCGGGAGTGCCGGACAATCGGTGCTGGTCAGCTGCTGCAGCCTGACCAGCGAGAGCTGAAGCAGGGCGAGGCATCGCCTCACCTGGGAAGTGCAAGGGGGAAGGGAGTCCCTTTTCCTAGCCAGGGGAACTGAGACACACAACACCTGGAAAATCGGGTAACTCCCACCCCAATACTGCGCGGTAAGCACACCGGCACACCAGGAGAATACCCCCCACACCTGGCCAGGAGGGTCCCACGCCCACGGAGCCTCCCTCCTTGCTAACACAGCAGTCTGCCGCAATCTAACCGCAAGGCAGCAGCGAGGCTGGGGGAGGGGCGCCCACCATCTATGAGGCTTAAGTAGGTAAACAAAGCCGCTGGGAAGCTCGAACTGGGTGGAGCTCACAGCAGCTCAAGGAAACCTGCCTGTCTCTGTAGACTCCACCTCTGGGGACAGGGCACAACTAAAAAATAACAGGGGAAGCAGCAGAGGCCAGTGCAGACGCGAACGACTCTGTCTGACAGCTTTGAAGAGAGCAGTGGATCTCCCAACACGGAGGTTGAGATCTGAGAAGGGGCAG
>NC_045437.1:41368134-41439299 GCF_002776525.5 Piliocolobus tephrosceles
AAAAAATTAAAATCCCCCAAGAAACCAAATTAACCCAATTTTTTAGTTAACTTACTAAGTAAACGTTTTGCAGCATACAAACTGCAAAATATCCTTCGCATTCCTTTAAGAAATACCTGCCTTTCTTTGGTATTTCTTGCAGGAAAGTATCTAAAGTTTGAAGTTCCCTCCAAAGATCCCAGCAGAAATGTTTCTAACTTCTAAGAATGTCCTAAGAGAATGAGTTAAAACCAGAAAATGTTGAAAGTCTTATTTAGAATATTAAAAACTGGAAGCAATCTGCAGGTCTAACAGTGGAAGATTGATGTATTTATAATGTGAATATACATGTGATGTTCAACATTTTCAATTCTAAGTTTGAAGAGTAAGCCACAATAAATAATGTTAAAAATAAAAAATAAAATAAAAAATAAATAAATAGATAAATAAAAAAGAAAGTTCTGCTCTTGTCTGCAGCTGTTCTGGGTACAATACTTTTTGCACCCATTGAGTGGAAAGTTTGTCCAGCCTTAATTTTTCAGTCAAAGTTGTGGAAGCTGAATACATTGAGATTTCTACAGTGTTTTCTATTGTTTATGCTGTTAATTGTCATTCTTCAGTTAGGGCACAAACGAGATAACCTTTTTCCCTTAACAATCAATCTGGATGGACTGCTGCTGCAAGATTCATCTTCAACATCATCTTCTCCCTTCTTAAATTACATTATCCACTTGTAAAATGATGATTCCTTTGAGGTATTGTCCCCACAAACATTTTGTAAAGCATCAATAATTTCATCATTCTTCCACCTAAACTTCACCATGAATTTTGATGTTTGTTCTTGCTTCAATTTTAGCAGAATTCATGTCACTCTGACAGGGACTTTTTAAAAATTGATGTATTATATTTAGTGCCTCAAACTAATTCCTGTCCATACATGATATAACAAGTTAGTATAAGTTTATTTTGATGCAAAAATATTTTGAGATCCATGCAAAGTCTTTTTTTTATAATAGGCATTTTCCATTAACTTTTTGGAGACCCCGCATATGACAGGAACAAATATTCAGGTAAGAATGGGCCAGTGTTTATGGCTGTTGTTACTTCTTTCTCTCCTAGATTATCAGTCTCTATCTTATTCAGCTGCCTTAAATCATTTGAATTATCACTTATGCTTCCCCTCAACACATCCTCTATCTCTCTCTTCTTGCTCTCTTTTTTCTAAATTACGTACTAATCTATTTTGAGTAAAGTGTAAAAAAAAGTTTTTCTTCTTAATTCATCCAAACTAACATGAAAAGTTTTTAAAAGAAACTTTCAGGGAAAATAAAATCTTAGAAAACATAAAACAAAGAGTGTCCAAAAAAATGACGTTCAGCATGGTACTTGCATAAAAACAGACACACAGACAAATAGAATAGAATAGAAAACCTAGGAACAAATCCATACACCTACAGTGAACTCATTTTTGACAAAGCTACCAAGAACATACACTGGAAAAAAAAAGACAATCTCTTCAATAAATAGTGCTGAGAGAACTGGATATCCATATGCAGAAGAATGAAACTAGACCAGTATCTTTTTCCATATACAAATATAAAATCAAACTGGATTAAATATTTAAATTTAAGACCTCAAACCATAAAACTACTATAAGAAAACATTGGGGAAAATCTCTGAAACATTTGTCTGGGCAAAAATTTCTTGAACAATACCCCACTAGCATAGGCAACCAAAGGAAACATGGACAAATGGGATCACATAAAGTTAAAAAGCTCCTGCACAGCAAAGGAAATAATCAGCAAATTGGAGACAACCCACAGAATGGGATTAAATATTTGCAAACTACCCTCCTGACAAGGGATTAATAAGGATTTATAAGGAGCTCAAACAACTCTATATGAAAAAAGCTAATAATCTGATCAAAAGATGGGCAAAATATTTGATTACTCATTTCTCAAAAGAAGACATGCAAATGGCAAACAGGCACATGAAAAAGTGCTCAATATCATTGATCATCAGAGGAATACAAATAAAACTATAATCAGAAATCATCTCACCCCAGTTAAAATGGCTTATATCCAAAAGACAGGCAATAACAAATGCTAGCTAGGATGTGGAGAAAAGGGAACCCTTCTAAACAGTTGATGAGAATGTAGATTAGTACAACCACTATGGAGATCAGTTTGGAGGTTTCCCAAAAAACTAAAAATTGAGCTACTATATGATCCATGATATAGTTTTGCTGTGTCCCCACCCAAATTTCATCTTGAATTGTAACTCCCACAGTTCCCATGTGTCACAGGAGGAACACGGTGGGAGGTGATTGAGTTGTGGGGGCAGGTCTTTCCTGCACTGTTTTCATGATAGTGAATGAGACTTATGAGATCTGATGGTTTTAAAAATGGGAGTTTCCCTACACAAGCTGTCTCTTTTTGCCTACTGCCATCCATGTCAGACATGACTTGCTCCTCCTTGCCTTCTACCACGATTGTGAGGCCTCCACAGCCACATGGAACTGTATAGTCTATTAATCCTCTTTCTTTTGTAAATTGCCCGGTTTCAGGTATGTCTTTATCAGCAGCATGAAAATGGACTAAACCAGCAATCCCACTCCTCTGTGTATACCCAAAAGAAAGAAAATCAGCATATCGAAGAGATATCTGCACTTCTATGTTTTTTGCAGCACTGTTTACAGTGCTAAGATTGAAGCAACATAAGTGTCCATCAATAGATAAATGGATAAAGAAAAATGGGGTATTTATATGCAATGGAGTACTATTCGGCTACTAATAAAGAATGAGATCCAGTCATTTGCAACAACATGGATGGAGATCATTATGTTAAATTAAATAAGCCAGAAAGACAGACATCACATGCCCTCACTTATGTGTGAGATCTAAAAATCAAAACAATTGAACTCATGGACATAGAGCATAGAAGGATGGTTATCAGAGACTGGGAAGGGTAGTGAGGAACTTAAAGGGGAAAAGGTGGTGATGGTCAATGGGTCCAAAAAAATAGAAAGAATGAATGACAGGGTGACTATAGTCAATAATAACTGTACATTTTAAAATAACTTAAAGAGTATAGTTAGATGGTTTGCATCTCAATAGATAAATGCTTAAGGAGATGGATACTCCATTCTTCATGATGTGCTTATTTCACTTTGTATGTCTGTATCAAAACATCCCATGTACCCCATGAGTATATACGCCTACTACATACCTACAAAACTTAAAAATGAAAAAAATTTTCAAAGGATGAGCTTCATAGAGCATATATTTATGAGCCAAATTTACTAAATTAAATAGGTCAGATGGGTTGGCACCACTTGCTTTCCTCCCCACACTCAGAACATTTACCATCAAAATAAATAACTTTAAATATGACTTACAGTGGCTACATATCCACCAAAATGTAAACAAAAACCAAAAGAGACAAAAAAGTATTTTTGTAACTCCATTTACCACCAAATTTCCTGAGAGACAAGGCTAACCTCACTGCCTTCCCTCCACTTGACCACCTGCCACTCACTTCTCGACCCACTGTGTTTGGCATATGCCTCCAGGGCTCCTCTAAAACTGCTTCCAGGAAGGTCAACAACAGCCTCCTGATTGCCAAATCCAATTCCCAGATCTCTTTAACTTGTTCTTTCACCCTGTTAACCAATTCTTCATTCTCAAACCTCTCTTTCTTTGGTTTCTGTAATCCTTTTAGGTAAACTCTTACCAGTGAATGTTCACGTTTGTTAGTTTCAAAATAAACTTGAAAAGACTGAAAAATAATATGAGTTTCTACCACATGTCCTTCTCCTACCTCTCTGACCTTTTGACTATACCTCTCCCCAAACCCCTCTCTCTCTTACTGGTAGTGATTATCCCCTTATTAAATCAGTCTCTTTATTTTACTCTCATTTGTACTCACTTTCCCTCTTCTTAACCCAAAATTTCTTCTACTTCCATACCTCCAATTTCACTCACTGAGAAGAAAGACTTATTAATTGACTTAGCAAATCCTGGTCTCTTGGTCCCCATTTTCCACTGTCTGCTGACCACCTCTGCATTCACTGAATGGCTTTATTACTGCTACTATCTTGGCTTAGAGGAATAAATTGAAAGGGCAGTCTACCCATCCCATCTGCAGTCATGGGTTTTTGCATTTTAAAAGTTTACTTACCCTTTAAGGTATAATTTGAATTATAGGGCTTTGATCTCATCAGTCGGAATTCATCAGTCTTTCCTATGAACTGAAATAATCCTTGTATTTTCAGACCTCTCATGTTAGCACATCATGAAAACTAGCTCCTTTTTGCTCCCAAATATGACTGTTAGTAGATTTTAAACTCTCTGAGAACAGAAATCGATCTTGAACTTGCGTTATGTATCTTAGTACAATACCTTGCATTAATTCATTCACACATTCACTTATTTTTATCATGAAATATTTACTGAACACTTACCTGTGCTAGATATAGTTCTGGCCATTGGAAGCACAGTGGCATACAAGACAGATACAGTCCTTATCCTTAAGGGACTACTCAGAGAAAATAGCCATATGAAAGGAAACAAGCTAATTACAGAGAGCTATTGGCAAGAGCTATGAAGAAAACAGTGTAATAAGAGAGACACTAACATGTCAGGGACCACTCTGCATGTCAAGTTTAGGAGGCTTCTCTGACATCTTAGCTGAGATCTAACTGATAAGAATAAGCAAACCACAAAAATAATCTTGAGGAATAACATTCCAGAAAAAGGGAATAACAAGAACAAGGGCCCAAGAAGAGAACGGAGAGGTAAGCAAAAACGAAGTTAAAGGGTTTTAGTTTTATTTTTAATGCATGCAGTGGGAAAATATAGGAGGGTATTAATCAGGAACATTATGTGATCTGAATTTCAGTTTTAAAAATCCAGTTTTCAAAAACACTCTGGCTGCTATGTGAAAAAGAAACTGAAGAGCGGATGCAGGAGACTGGGTAAAAAATGGCGCAGGAGCCTAGGCAAGTATAATAGTGGAAACTAGTATGAGCTAGACCGGGACTGAGGAAATGGTGGAGAATAGTTGTATTTGTGATAGATTTTAGAGTTGACATCAACAAGATGTGCACTGGATAAGGTGAGGTGTGAGCGAGAGTTATTACATAGTAGTTAATAAAAGTTTGTTGATTCAATGATGACTTATGTGTTCAGATACTTCCAAGCTAAGTGGTCTTGTAAAATCCTCCAAATATGGTTTAAAAATAGAAAAAAAAAAAAAAAGTTAAGCAGATGTGTATGTATGACTGCCACTAAGGGAAAAAATGGTGTTTCAATTGCAGCCTAAGTCCAAATATCACACCATCTTCCCTCCACACATACACACCACGCTCATGTTTCTATATTTCTTGGAGAAAGAATTGTGCATTTTTAAGTGGACTTAAAAGGAATGTAGAATGAAATCTAAGGATATATATATGTAGCAGTGTCTGACTATCTTTGGAGTTGTGGGAGGAAGATCATTTTATGTTCCTAACAACACAAAGGCCTCCAGATTTTTAAAATGACTTGACACTTTAGCCTGGAATCAATCAAAGGGTCATACAACCATGATTACAAGAAACCCTGCTTTGACAAGTTCATAAATACACCTTTTAGTAGTTCTTTAAAGTTATGAGAAAAAAGTTTCTCTATGAATGAACAATTTTTATGTAAGTTATATCTAAAACATCCTAATTGTTCCCAGCCCATCTGTTTCCACAAGTGAAAAATAAAAATACTTAGAAGGAAAGATTTTAGTGATTTGGGAAAACCAAAAAACCTGAATAGTAGTTCAATTTATATTAGGTTTCAAAGTGCACCAGACCTATACATATACTTCTCGCCAAGTTTGCACTGACTGTTCTTATAGTAACTAATACTGCCTCCATGTATCTAAGAAAATGTACATGTAGTTTAAGCTAATTGGGCTTTGAGAAGTGTTTTTAAAATAATTTTTGAGTTACACAAGAGTTGCAAAATAGTACAGAGTTTCTATATACCATTCCCCCACCTTTATCTAATACATACATTTTTATATAACCATAGAGAATTTATGAAAACTAAGAAATTAACCTAATAAAATACTATCAACTAAGGAACAGAACACATTCAGATTTTATCAGTTTCATCTACTAACTCTCCTTTTTCAGTTCCAGAATGCTACATTGTATTTAGATCATGGATCAGCAAACCATGGTCCCAAAGGCCAAATTTGGCTCATTGTGTCTTTTTGTAAATGAAGCTTTATTGGAACATAGCCATGGTGACTTATTTACATGTTATTTCTGACTGTTTTTGAACTAAAATAATAGCAGTGAATAACTGTAAGAAACACTGTATGGCCTACAAAGCCTAAAATATTTACTATCTGGCCTTTTACAGAAAAAGCTTACCCACCCCTGATTTAGATGTAATGTCTCCTTGATGTCTCTCAGTCTGTGACCTTTCCCTAGCCTTCTCCTATATTGCATGACTTAGGTTTCTTTTGATTAAATTGAGGTTATGTAGTTTCATGAAGGGCACCATGGAGGGAATATGCTCTCCTCAGTGTATTACTGATTACCTTAGCCCTGATCATTTGGCCAAGGTGGAAAGTTTCTAGTTTTCCTTTTGTAATTAATAGATATTTTAACAAAGATAATTTGAGATTATGCAAATATCCTGTTTTGACTACTTTAGCAAATAAATGTAGGCATTCATAATGGACTTTGCCTGCAGTAATTCTTACTATGATGCTCTGATGGCAATTTTTGTCTTTGTTTCATTCCTTTTACATTTATTAATTGCAATTCTTCTATAAGAAAGATTTGTCACTTTGTCTTTTATTTATTTTTATTTATATCTGCATGCACTTACATCTATTTTGTGTTACAATCTAGTACTATCATAATTTATTTTGTTGCTCAGGTTGTTCTAAATTTGGTCATTGAAAGCTTTTATATATTAGTTCCTGTGCCCTTTTGATATGCCACAATTTTTTAAGATTTTATTTTAAACACCACAGGATACTCAAGCTAATTTTTGTTTTCTGTCTTAGTCCTGAAATAAAACAGTTCTCAGGAGTCCAGGTTCCTTTTATTAGAGAATGGTATTTAGAAAACAAAATCTGTATGTTAATTGTGCCTGTTTCAACTGCAGTATGACTATTCTAGCCACTCTCAGTGGATAAAGCTAATACAGTAAGCTCACATGTTTATCTGCATACATATTTTAAAAAATACTCCATATTGATACCTCTGATATCAATCCACCTCTATAGGTTTTAATCTATTTTTTCTTTTTCTTATTTTCAAATTCTACTTCTGACAGTGAGAAATATGGCTTTTTTATTAATAATATATATCTATTTCTTTATAAACTATAGTATAAAAATAAAGTACTTTCAGAATTCCTAACCCATACCTCTGTGAGGGACAAAATTGTCAATTACAGTACAGTGTTTATGTATAGATTTTTTTTACCATTAGCTTTATAGTTTGCTGTCAAAACGCTGTTTCCCAAAGTTACTTGGGTCAGTCCTTTTCTTCTACCCCCTTTGGTTTGATTTTTTTTTTTTTTTTTTCTGATTTATATTGCTAAAAAGAGAGACAAATTCCTACCTTTTAGGACACAAGACCCCAGGGCAGAGTTCTTATATATTCTATATTTCCCATCCAACCACTTAGGACTAATAACTTCACAAATTTGATTGTTAGGTCATATTGTGTGTCATTGATTAATCTTTAATTTTTTAACTTATTCAGTCAATAATGGAAAATTGAAATGACAGCACTGTGGCACAGGCATCCAGTCACTTCAACTATTTTGACAACTGAGATGGTTCCTTAAACAACTGCCTTGACTCTGCTAGAACTGACTCAGGTACTTTTGTGCAGACAAAGCCCAAGAGGCCATAAATGACCTTTTATAGCAGATATATTCTACTTGAGTCTTTCTTTTAACATCAATTCCTGCTTAGGTCAAGCTCAGAGAGAAGAGAAAAGAAGACACCTAAGAGACACTGTTTAACTTTTACATTTTTTTCCTGGCCCACATTCACTTCATTTACATATTGGATGTGTTAACTAAAAGTAATTTTCATAATCATATAAGCTGGGGACCATGATTAATTTTAATACATATATATTCCACATTACATTTTCTATGGAAGGGCTGCCCTCAGTTTGCTTACATTTCTTTCAATCCTTGTGAGGAAACATACACAAAGCATTTGGGGATTAGTGTCAAGCCTCTTAGGGTTGGGACTCTTCCAGAATAAAATGAAGAACAAACCCCCTTAGAGAAGGCAACAGGCTCACCATGAGCTAAGAGAGTCATGGAATGGTATCCTGCCTTAGGGCAGAGCAGAAAAATTAGCAGGTTTAGTTTCCCATTAAACCTGAAGTAGGGTTAAATGGGCTAGAAGAAGCTGTTGAACTTCAAGGCTACTGTGAGGTAAGGACAGCCTTCTACACTTTACTTTGTAGAAACCTTGAAAGCATAATTCTGAGCTGTCTCCTCACTCACTCACTGATCTGGCGGCAGGCCTATGACTAGCTCTAGGCTCAGCTCTGTACTTTGAAGAGTTTGAAATAAATATGAGAAAGCCTTGCTCTCCAAGGACTTTAGAGATTCACCTTTACTTCCTTCATGGTCTGCCACCAGATGATAATAACCAGAATAACCTTGATAAGAAGGTTCAACTACTCTGAAATACCTGCTGAGAAGTTAATAGGAGTAGAAGCTAAATCACTGCGTATTTTTAAATTGGAATATGCTTGAAAAGGAAAATAAGTCTGTGCTGCTTGGGATAGTGGAGATGGCCAGGATAAAGAAAGACAAGAAATTCAGATATATCACTCAGTCGTTGGCAGTGTTTCTGAAGACACAGAAGCCAAATGGCATGTGAACCAAAGGGCCCTAATGTTTCACTTTAAAGTGGAACCAAATCAGAGATTGAAGATGAGGCAGGCAACAATTTTCTAAGACCACACAGCTAAGAAAGGGAAACCTGAATAACAGGCATTGTTTGAGTGTTTTAAGTATATTTTTGGTTGTTTGAATTACGACTGGAAGAAAACATATCAGGCTGAAGAATCTTACAGCCACAAAAAGGCTAAAGGGAAGGGAGAGGATGAGTGTTTTTTCAGAATTGCAAACTGGAACATGGGTTATCCAAACCTGATGAAACTAGGGTAACCATAATGGGCAGAGCTATAAAGGAGCAGTTAAAAAATATAGTGGATGAAAGCCAGCAGAAACCAAGATCAAGAACTGAGTGCATGACAGAGCTATGTAAATGAGTAACTTCCCTGTTCTGGGTAACAGTAAAGGTTAAAGCACAGAAACTACTTTAAAAGCATACAGTAAAATTTTGGTCATCCTTCATATGCCTATAGTGAATTAAGTTTTCCAAAGCACGTTCACATCCCTTGATTGTGTTCTCACAACTACAGTAAGGTGTATTATCCATGCTTTACAGATAAGGAGTTAAAGGTCACGAAGGCCAAGTAGTTTATACCATGTCACACAGCTAGTTAGTGGCAGAAGAGGGTGGCAAATCTCTTGCTCTCTTTCTCCAGTACTCTTTCTAAAATATCCTGCTGCATCTTCCTAGCAAACAGAGTCATCATCCACAAGCCAATTTTTGCAATCTGGGAAAAAGTCTAAAAATGTTCCACAAACCCCACATGGGCAGGCTCCTTCCCACTCTGTACCAAATATCCCCACACCACTGTCTCAGCTGGTGCCATGCACTGGACTTACTGCAGGGCTTAGCACATGACATTCCTTCTGCCTAGAAAAGGGATCCCTCCTTATTTCTCCTAGTTCATGGTGACTCCTCTTTCAGCCTGAATGTAATTTTCTTCAAGGAAGTCTACCCTGAACTCTAAGCTAACTTAAATATTTCTATACGATATGGTTTGGCTGTGTTCCCACCCAAATCTCATCGTGAATTCCCACATGTGGGAGGGATCTGGTGGGAGGTAATTGAATCATGGGGACAAGTGTTTCCTGTGCTGTTCTCATGATAGTGAATAAATCTCATGAGGTCTGATGGATTTAAAAAGAGAATTCCCCCACACAAGTTCTCTCTCTTTACCTGCTGCCAACCATGTAAGACGTGACTTACTCTTCCTTGCCTTCCGCTGTGATTGTGAGGCTTCCCCAGCCATGTGGCACTGAAGTCCAATTAAACCTCTTTCTTTTGTAAATTGCCCAGTCTAGGGTATGTCTTTATCGGCATCATGAAAACGAACTAATACACTATATTGTATTACTCTATAAACACTTCATAGCATAACATTGTTTTATTTTACATTTCTTTAGATCAATAATTGATCAATCATTTATTCTCCCACTAGTCTAAAAGTCTGCTCACTTTTATATAGTAATTATTCACTAAAAAGTTGTTGATTAAGGAAATGACTGCTGGAATTGCTTCTCACATGGAAGGAAATCACTAATTTTCTGAAATAATTTGTTCATATTGAATATTATATCTAGATCGTGTCTTCATATGTGGCAATCAGCTGGTATGTTTACAAATATATATCTCAATTCCCAGAGATTTAGATCTGGTTTCTATCAAGTGGATCCCAGAAGTCTTCATTTTTACATTAAGACTCTCAGGTGTTTCTGCTATGCATAGTCCACAGACCATACTTTGAGACACACTTCCGGGGTAAAGATGTTTCTAAAGAAAATGAGTACAAAACTGTTTTTTCTTTAGGCTAGATTCAATGAAAGACAATTGATATGAAGGATAAAGCATGGATATATACAGAGATAGAGACAAGAATAGAGACAAAGACAAAGATAGAGATAGAGATAAAGAATAGAGACATAGAAAGATAAGTGATCCAAATTTAAAAGGATACAGAACAGTTCTAAAAAATGAAGTAGTTAAATCATGAATTATAACAGTATATCTTCATTGTCTCTTCAGTACAATCTGATTTTCATGGGAATCCATGTGTACATCTGCTTGTATTTTTTAAAATACATCTTCTTTTTCTAGAAAATACAAAGAGCAGGGGAAATGTAGTGGAAATTGACAAACGGTGAGTTTTTCTGTGAGCAGTTCCAATTTGAAAGGCATATAGTGTCTTCATAGGCCAGGTGGTCTTAAAAACAACAGCAACTGCATCAACACAAATCCTATTTTTGTAGCTGGAATAACAGGAGAAACTGAATAATCCTCTATGGAAAAAAGTGGAGGTAGCATTCAAATTTAGTTAGTGCCTGGACATTTTTATGCAGATTGCTGGGATGCATTATCCTTACTATCAGTAGGTTGACCTCAAGGTATTTCCCCAACCTATACCTTCCTGCCCAGATGGGGAAGACCCTGGCTCCTATTTCCTCCTACAGGTTTTCTGACTTAGTATGGATGCAAACCCTCTTTCATTCAAGAAAGCAAATGATAATGAGATTAGAATCCTACAAAACAATTGTCCCTACCTTCTTCTCACCTCCAAGAAATCTTTTCCTGCAATTCATTTTTCAACTGATCTTAGTTATCCTAGGGTCACACAAAAAAGACTAAAGAGACTTTACTAACACATTAGTTAAACAAATAAGTTTTCTCATCTATTTTGTAAGTCTAGAAAAATTTTCCTAAGTAGAAACCTATAGGATCTCTATTACCAAGAGGTGATTCTTCATTACTACTAAAATTTTTAGTAAAAGTACCTTATTTGTATTCCGAGCCAGGTATATCTTCCTAGAGAGTCTATGAAGTAGGTCCTGTTTGCTATCAGATACTTTTAGAATACTGGTGAGGTACAAACATGCCTCAAAGTGAAAAGATTCATATTGGAATAATTGCTTTGTACAAATGGCTAAGAATCGTTTCCATCGCTGATTTGAGCTGACTTCCCAATTGCTATTCTCTGTCAGCGCCACTATAACATTTCTATTCCTTTCCCATGATCAACAGCCATAGAATGAGTTCCACTGCTGTGGTTATAACTTTTATACAGTGGATATTGCTGAGCAAAGGTGTCCTTCAACAATCTCCAGTTAAAGAATTTGTTTGTTAGAACTGGTTAGGACAAACACCTTCAGTGCCAAGGTCTTATACAATGAAACTCCTTCCCATTTCCTCCCTGTGAATAGCATGCAAAAGTCAAGCATTTAACCACCTCTGGAATTCCAATTGTTGAACACCATCAAATATGTTGGCAATGATCACACCATTAAGTCCTCTTCCTCTCTTTCTCTGTAGATATCTAGATGTATCTTCACAGAGTTTTGGCATTATGTTATTTAGAATAGATAAAATATGATTTAGCTAAGAAATTAGTGTTTGAAGTTTCAGAAAGGGATTGTCTTACCAGAAGAAAGTAAATGTATTGGAAAAAAATAGTTAGTTGACAACTGAATTGTAGATTACTCTCACATGTAAGAGGTGAGATATTAGGAAGAGTCCCAACAGGTATTGGATGTCACATTTAAAGGAGTGACTGAGAAGACTATAAAAATGGGGGAAGAGTTAAGGAAATATCCTAAGAGATGGTTTTCCTGAAGGTTATACAGGAGGAAATGAGTGAGAAGAGAGAAAATGCAGAGCTTAAAACCCAAGAAGAGCTGAAGCATGGGACAGGGGTCACCCTCCAGGAAGAATGGAGGGACACAGCCATTGTCAGTCCAATAGAGAAAGCCAGGGGAATAAATACTCAGGCCATTCTATCTTCATGGCCTCTAGTTTATCGCCAACATCTCCCATTGGGTGAACCCAACTGGAAGCCTGAGGACAAGATAACTTCATTGATGCAATCCATACAGGTCAGCTACCTGGTCTGAAAGCATGGCAGAGAAGAGTGGACACTGGTTCTGGAAGTAGAAACAAATTATCCAGGAGAAAGAAAACAATCTCTCTCTTTTTGTATTTAGTACCCCTCTTACTAAATTCTTTACTTTACAATTTCTCCAGTGTCATAACTAAAACTTTTTACTACACACACACAGCACAAACTTAGATACTTTTGGCATCTTTGGGAAGGATGACAGTGGGCATTTTTTCATAATTAAGTTTATTTTTAAAGAAAATATATTTTATATTTAACTTCATGCACAAAATCTTGATTTTACAAGAAAATTTTCTCAAATAAGTATAAGACACTTTAATATTTTGTTCAAAGTACATAAGTGGATGAATGATACATTTGTTTACTAAAAGCAGACATTAAAAGTTTGTATATTTCAAACATTTTTATGTAGTAAATCATGTAAAAAATCCAGTTTTTATAAAGTCTGAAATTTATCCTAGATTCATTTCAAAAGCGAAAATTGTTACAAGAACAAAGAAAAATGGAAATTATTAATAAGTTCCTCTGCCACCAGGATTCTCTCATTCACTACTTCTTGAAATAACCAGTGATAACACCATGGTGTTTGTCCTTGCATACATTACTTTGTCCTCATTAAAATGCATATATATGTAATACATATTATCCCTCAACTGGTTTTTTGTTTTTCTTTACTTAAAAAATGCAGCTATTCTGCAAGGTCAATAAATGTAGATGTCGTTATGAGGTCTTTTTAATAGTAGCATTATGTTTCATTGTTTGTTTATTTGAGACAAAGTCTCATTCTGTCACCCAGGCTGGAGTGCAGTGGGGCAATCTTGGCTCACTGCAACCTCCTCCTCTCGGGTTTAAGCAATTCTCCCACCTCTACCTCCTGAGTAGCTGGGATTACTGGCTGCATCACCAGGCCCGCCTAATGTTTTGTATTTTTAGTAGAGATGGGGCTTTGTCATGTTTGCCAGGCTGGTCTTGAACTCCTGGCCGCAAGTGATCCACCCACCTTGGCCTCCCAAAATGTTGGGATTACAGGCGTAAGCTACTGTGCCCAGCTGTTTCATAATATTAATGTATCATAATTTGCTCCCCAGTTTTATTATTGATAAAGATTCAGGTGATCCCCACCTCTGGCCATATATACAGAATTCTAATCAAGTTAGAGTGTTGTTGAAGAACCACTTGTGTCAACACCAGAGTGTATTAGTGTTCTACTGAATAGAAACATCACTCTTTTCATCTAACAAGATCCTATTTGCTGGTGGATTCATTTCTAGAATATTTAATCTGTCTCACTGATTTATTTGCTTTTAAGAGACTGCATAATATATTTATCAAGGCTATGTTTGAACTTAGACTTCACTATGTATTAACTATGTGACTTTGGGCAAGCTTTGCAGTTTCTTCACATGTGAAATGGGAATAATAATAGTATCTCTCTCTAAGAATTAAGAATTAAATGAGTTAATGTGTGCAAAACATTTAGAATTATTAATATAATAAGAATTACATATGGTTTGTTAAATAAACGTAAATAAATTCCAATGGCATACCATCCTACTTTTCTTCTAGTAAATTTTTAATATCTGATAACACTAGTTTCCTTCACCAATACTCCTTATTCTAAATTATCTTGGCTACTCTTAGGCAATTATGCTTCCTTTCATATGTACTTTAAATTACTTTTGTTTTAACCAATTGGAATTCTGATTGTAATCGTCTTAGAATATTATATTAATTTGGAAAGGATTAATATTTTATGATATTTTAAAAAATACTTTTGCCTTAACCCAATGGAATTCTGATTGGAATTGTCTTAGAATATCATATTAATTTGGAAAAGATTAATGTTTTATGATATTAAATCTTCCATCCGAGAACACAAATTTCATTTATTCAGGTCTGATTTTATGTTTTAAAGGTGTATTCTGTAACTTTCTTCATAAAAGTTCTATTCCTTTCCTGCTAAATTTTCTTCCTATGCATATAATAATTTGGGAGACTTCTGTGAATAAGATTATTTTTCATTTTTATGTGTTTTAAAATTTTTATTTATTTTGAAATAGATGATATATGTTCAGCTCAAAATTCAAAATGCACTCAAGAATATACAGTGAAAGCCTTCTTCTAATCCCTTTCCCTAGTTTCCTTTCTCCTATGGCTTTCATTTTTTAATTAATTTTTATTTTTATTTTTATTTTTTATTTGTTTATTTATTTTGAGATGGAGTCTCACCCTGTCGCCAAGGCTTGAGTGGTGTGGCATGATCTTGGCTCACTGCAACCTCCACCTCTTGGGTTCAATAGATTCTCCTGCCTCAGCCTCCTGAGTAGCTGGGACTAGAGTATTTTTTTTTTTTTTTTTTTTTTTTTTGAGGCGGAGCCTCACTCTGTCGCCCAGGCTGGAGTGCAGTGGCAGGATCTCAGCTCACTGCAAGCTCCACCTCCTGGGTTTATGCCATTCTCCTGACTCAGCCTCCCAAGTAGCTGGGACTACAGGTGCCCGCCACCTCGTGTGGCTAGTTTTTTGTATTTTTTAGTAGAGACAAGGTTTCACCGTGATAGCCAGGATGGTCTCAATCTCCTGACCTCATAATCTGCCCATCTCGGCCTCCCAAAGTGCTGGGATTACAGGCGTAAGCCACCAAACCCAGCACTCTCCTAGGTTTTTAAAAGGCCCTTTCACAACCTTAAAGTAAATAAGTTTGATCTTCATATTATAGAAATGCATTACATGCAAAAGTGTTATAAAGGGCTTTCAACCTACTGCCCTTTAATTATACTTGGATTTCAACACAGTCATCATCTTTTGTGGTTCAACATTTTCTCTGATTTACTGAAAATATTTGTTACTTAATGCAGGATATTTTCATAAACTTATCTTGATGAGCAAACATCTACTCTTTGATGAGTAAACAACAGCTTGCAATGTCATTATAAAATGTCAGTGAAGGTTAGAAAGAATATAAGGTAAATAAGCAATATTTACATCAATGTCTAAAATGGCTTTAGTGAAATAACACTACTCAAAAATTGTCACACATTCTAAGAATCGTCATGCTAGAAGAATGCTTTGTTAGGTTCCCACCTCTATAACTCTTTTCCATAAACAGATAGGATTATTTGGCCTCATTTACACAGGAACAGTCTTTTCCATCTTGGGACTATTCCTGTCTGAGGTTGGATATTGTATGCATTGCAGCCCCACATCTCTCTCTTCCCTAAAACAAAACTGTCCTTCCCCACCTCTCCTAGCTAGGTTAATACCTATACAATGTACCAATTCCCCAGCTGGGAAACCCTGGTAATAGAAGTCCAGCTCACAGTGAGCCCAGAACCAATAGAGACCAACCAAGCATTGTGCTTTCTTCTTTGTGGTAGTGAAACATGTTACAGCAACTTGACTTGTACTTCGTATGGGATATCATGGCATGCTGTTGACCATGGACTCTTAAGATCTACACTGAATAGCAGGTACCTGAATCTTCAAAAGGTTTATATGCCACCCTTCACAACGTGTGTATCTTCCCAAGGCTTCCAGCATATTAGTCATCTATTGCTTCTCTTGCCCAATTAGCATGATGTCATTGATAGAATAGATCTGTGTGAAGTTCTGTGGCATATCCAGGCTATCCAGATTACTTAGATCACATGATGACAAAAATCAGACTTAACAGGGCCCTAAGGCAAAACTGCAAATGAATATTACCATCTGCTTCACATAAATGTAAATAGTTTCTGATCCTCTCTGCTGACTCAGATAGAAAAGAATGTGTTTTTTACATGAATGACTGCATATTATGTACCTGATGTCTTATTTATCTGTTTGAGCAGTAATACCCTTCTTGCTACCCAAGCACTGCACTGTACCAGGGCTATTACACAGTTTCATTGCTGTAGTCTTTAGTTATTCTCCAGGATCCATCCAGTTACTGCTGAGGCCAGACTGGCAAAGTTAATGAAAATAAGATAGGGAACACTATCTCTGCATCTCTAAGGCTTTTAACTGGAGACATCTAACTCTGCTATCTCACCCAAGTGTCATGTTTTTGGTTTACTCTTTTAGCCAGAGTGGGGGGCAGTTTCAACATTTTCTGCTTGACCTTCTCCACTGTGGTGACTTACTGCATAGGCAAAGGACCAAACTGTGTGTTGGGGTTTGGAGGAGGAAAAGTGTAACTCCAATGTGAAGTATAATAACCGTAACTATACATTCAGGTATTGGGGAAATAATAATAATATGTTCACTGGGAGTTGAACTTTAACCATAATTCCAGAATTCTTTCTTGCTATTGTTGCTGTACATGGTAAGTAGCACCCTTGTTGGTTGTCCCTCTCTGGAGGGACATTCCATATGCCTCTGGAATAACATGCTCCATCTACCAGCTCTGCAACTCCCTGTCAGTCAACCTTTCTTGGCTGCCTCTATAACTTTGCCTGTCATGATAATTTCATTATCATGGCTCCTATCAGTTAAGTGCTGCCAACTGCCTTTTATTATTATAGGTCCCACCATTCCAATGATATTAAGCCCAGCTCTGTGTCCATCTCCACTACCAGCAGCCCTGGCCTGTAAAAGAGAGCCATTATCCCCTCACCTTCCTCTGGTAGTCTTGACTGGTGTCCTCACCAGTGCATTCTTGATGATTTTGGTGAATGGTATGTCCTCTGGACCCTTGTGAAATATAAAATTCTGTTTGGTACTCTGGCCCTCAAAATTAACCCGTGACTACATATTAATGGATCTCAGTTTCTCATTAGCTTTGTGCAAGGCAATTTAGTAGTAAGCAATTAGCTCTGCTATTCCCATCACCTCCAATCTCTTTTAAATTCCTGAATTACTACACTTGCAAAGGTTTTCCTCTCTACTAATGAGGTTTTTTCAGGTCATCACCAGTGAAATTTGTAGTGTTGTACCACTACCAAGTGCCAGGTCTATCTACATCCCACATTTCACTTAGGACAGCATCCTCTTTGCCTACCAGGCAGTGAGAAAACTAGCCCCAGATTCTCATCTTACCACCTGTGCTGTCAAACCACTTCTGGCACCACTTGTGTTAACTGAGGATTTCTAAGAAGCAAACGTCAAGATGGGACCAGATATACAATAGATTTGTTGGGGAAATCTATCTTTGACAGAAAATACAGAGAAAGCCTTAGGAGGCTGGGAGAACCATCAGACTAGGATGCATGTCTGGCCCCTATGAAGAAGAGAGGGAAGAAATAAAAAGCCAAACTGCAATGAATTTCCAAGAAAGTTTCAGCAAGTCTGATGAAAAATCCTTGAGCCAAAGTCACCTGCAGAAAAGTCACACATTTCCCAGGAAATCTTCTCTGTGCTCAATCATTGGCTGAGAGCAGCCTGTGGGAAGTCCGACTTTAGAATGAAGGTGATGGCGAATTCAGAGGGCAGCAACTGGAACCTCTTATGGCCATGATACACATATTGTCTTATATTTTTATTACTATAAGCAATTCTGTAATAGATATCCTTATATATGTTTTCTTTTATACACATATAAGTATTTCTTTAGTATTTATATAAGTAGTTGCAGGTTACTGGATCACAAGTTATATGCGTTTTTCATTTTACTAAATCCTTTAATGACATTCTTCAAAATAGTTGTAATAATTTAAGCTCCCAGTAGCATGTAATGAAAACTTCCGTGCTTTGCCAGCTCTTGATATAATACATTTCAAAACATTTAGCTGACTTTAATGGGTAAATAGTGAAATCTAATTTTTGCTTTCATTTGTATTTATCTGATGTCTAATGAAGTTGAATATCTTTCTATATGTCTATTGGTTAGTCGAGTTTTTTCTTCTGTGAATTGCTTGTTCTTGTCTTTCCCCTATTTTTCTTTGGGTAGTCTTTTCCTTTTTGATCTTTGAAATCTGCTTTAATGTACTCTAGAGACTGGTCTTCTATCTGTTGTACGTATTGAAAATATATTTTCTTCAAGTTTAATGATTGTCTTTTCATTCTGTTTATGGGACTATTCGTTATACAGAAGGAGTAATTCTTGCTATACTCAAATCTTACTATTTTGGCTTGTGCTCTTAGGATCCTGTTTTAAAAACCTTTCTCCACCAAAACATAAAGATTAGCAGCAACATTTTCTTCTAATAGCAGATTAAAAACTTGCTTTTCATGTTTAGTTCTTTCTGTCCATGTGAAACTCATTTTTTATATGTGTTAAGAGGTAGAAATATAATTCTGTTCTTTGATGTGTCTAAGGTTATATTTATAATTCATGGCCATTTTCAGATTTTTCAGTGAGTACTACTCTTTCAAGAGTGGTAGAAACGAGTTTGAAACAAGTGCACCACATGGGCACTCTGCAGAATAGAATGAGTAAGAATATTTCAGATACATTTGCCTCATTTTAGAACTTCTTACATTTATGGTAAATTGTGGGGCTACAGGAAAATAAATGGGTAAAAAAGCCTTAGAACATATTTATTGACAAAACAACTTCCCACTGACCTGTTAAAAGTATATTTAGCTAAAATATTAATAGCACCAACAGTATTTAGTTGTTAGTCAAATTTGATTATAAAGATAAAATTCAAAGTTACATTTGACTTTAAATTAGTTGTTTTAGAATTCATTTCAGTGTGAAATGCTAAATTATGTAAAATGGAATATGTTTGAAATGTTAAACCAGTTTGTAAAAACGAAATAAACCTGAAGGCTTCCATGTAAGATTATGATGAGTTCAACTTTAAGTCTCTTTATTAATTGATTAGGAACTCAGTTACAAGTAAAGGGAACTCAAGTCAAACTGTCTTGAGTCAAAAGAGGCCTTAATTAGCTCACATACCAGGACAGTCTATAGAGTAGAACTTTCAGCATTCCAGGGTTCAGATGAAAGCACTAGGCCTCTAGTTTGAGATTTTGCCGTGGACTATGTCAAGTCTACTCTTAGCCTCTCTCTTCATGATTGCAAGCAGCATTGATATAGCACCTCTAACACCATGTTCGCCCTGGAGCAGATTCCGTGGGAGAGGGCAAGGACTTCTTCCCAGAAGCTACAGCAAAAGTTTTACAGCAACTCACTTATTGTTTCTGAAGTACAAGAACAAAGATTTGCTCCCCAGAGGGAAGGTGGTTTATAGTTAGAATAAAACAGTGACTGGATGCAGGGGCCCCGAAACAAAAGGTATTCACTATGTTCCATCATGTTCAGATTCCCTTCAAATAACCATCTCAAATAACAATAGAGAAAAATTCCCTTAACCCCAGAAATTGGAGAGCAGTAATATTCCCAAGTGAGAATATTTGCGGAATTTCTCTGAATATTGTGAAGATGTGAACAGACTGAAAAAGGGTACACCCTAAACCTTGTTTGGGAAAGGAATAACAGAACACCTGGCAGAAACCTGCTACCACTCCCTAAATCATTGAGTGAGGAGTGGAGAAGTGAGAATCAGCCCAGAAGGATCCCTCCATAGTCTCAGGAAGCATAATGAGTTCCAGAACCACAGAAAGTACAAAGCACACAGTTCTTATGGTCTGATTTACCCTTTCTATGGTCCATCACAACTGATGAGGAGGGTCGACACCATTGCACCGGACTCCTGATAAAGGAATCTTTTCAGGCAAAGAATGGAGATTCTGCTTTGATTAACCCCTGGACACCATAACAATCATGACAGAAATAATTCCTTGCATAGGTGGAGGTTCCTATAACAGCTTCATCTAGTTCTTTCTCTCCCCACTCTCTGCACACTTTTAGATTTCCAAAGTAGCAATTAGCCACAATAATCTCAATTTTTTCTTCTCTCTTTCTCCAGATCATAAAAAATGAAGAGATTCACGTGATCTCTGAAAGAACCCATTTAAACTCCCAATTCTGACACTCATAGATCTCCCTTTATAAGAATGAGAAAAGAGTTATTAAATACCAACTTCTGAACATACAAAAGAACATATGCATTGAACAGAGGTTTGTTTTAATTTTCCTGAGGAATTAGCAGATGACCACCATTCCTCATAGAATAAATGTACTACAAAAAAGAAAAGTATAGCAAATTCTTTATTATGTGCCATAAAGTTTCAGTAAAGCATTGTGTTCATGAACTAAGAATAGGAAATCAAAATAATCATGCTATGAGACTAAGAAAGGTTTCATGGAAATCTGATTCCTGAATTTAAAATTGTAAAGGAGGCAATGAAAAGCAGATTGGATGGATGCTATAGATTCCCGACTTCAAGCCTGGGATCAACCTAGCTACTTATTTTTTTCTGTATCAGCACTCAAGCAATCAGGAAAAATAAAATTGTCTAAGTGGTTACACTTTATATTGATGATTGAAGAACTTCACTTGGACACTCAATAGCCTCTAACAATCCAACTACATGTTCCAAGTTAGTGTGGTTTCCCACTAATTGAGTTATTTCACTCCTTCACTTAGAACATTCTACATCAGCAAGGCTCATGCTACAGTGTAGAATAGGAAATGAGGGTGCCAGTATGTAATCTGATTCCAAAGTTTGAGAGGCTGTGCAGTGGCAAAAAACAGTCATATCCAATTTGTAAGTAATTGTTATTAAGAATAAAATAATTTTTATTTTAAAAACACTTTACATATTTTCCTTAATGAATAATCTCACCTTATCTTTTATTGAGAATATCATGAATATCAGTTTGGAAACTCCCTCATACCTTCACTTCAAACACACAAATCTGTCTGGGTTCTTACTCATCCTTTCTTCTCTCTTTTTATAGTGAAGGACATGTTCCTCTCCACATCGAAGTTCAGTCTCTCAATCCTTCCACCTGTACTCTAACTTCTATTCCATCTAGTCAAATCAAGAACTTCACTTCCACAAACTTCCCCTTTCTCTCCTGCATCAATAACCCTTTTTTCCTTCTGGAATATTCCCATAAGCCTAAAGACATACTACACTTTCTTTTATTTTTAAAAATAATTAAATAAGGGGCTTCATTTTACCACAGCTTTCACACCATTTTTCTGATTTTCATAGCAAAATGTCTCAAAAACGTTGCTTAAGCTCATTTTCTCCAGTTTCTCACCAAATTTTCATGCTTCTGCCTATGTTATCTGGCTTCTGTCCCAACTTCTCCACTGTCACTATTTTCATTGAAAATAATGATTATCTTCTCATTGTGAAACCCAAAGGATAGTTTTTTCTTCTTGCTTGACCTCGTAGCTATCCTTGATAACAGTTAGTCACTCCCTTCATTATGAAATCTTTCCATTCTCAGATTTTTTACATTATATACTTTTGGCTATTTTTCTTATAATATTGACCATTCTTCTCCAGCTCCTTCACTGTCAGCTCTTCTAGGAGACCTCTCAGTGCTGAAGTTCTTCAGCGTGTGAACTTGAATCATTTTCCCTTCTCTATCGGCAGTCTTCCTTCAGATCTTTCCTTGCTTTAAACATCATTTGTGTGTTAACAGTGCTGAAATCATATTTCTAGAACTTGTCTAATATTCCATCTTCTCTTAACATCTTCGTAAGGCATACCTGTTTTACCCCTATCTTTTCTATCATTGTAAATTGTTCCCATTTGCTTGAGCAAGAAGCTTTGAAGTCTTTTTTCCCCTTCACCCTCACATCCAATAAGTCAGCCACCCTATCAAAAAAAAATCTACTTCTGCTACCCTAATCCAAACCAGATCTCTCACACAGATCGTTGCAATAGCCCGCTAACTGGACTGCATTTTCTCTTTGGCCTTTCTACAATCCTTTTACCCTTTTTAGAGCATTCAGAACAACCCTATAAAAACTTCTGTCTCTTCCTGCTAACAACCCTGGAAAGAGCTTTCCATAGCACTTTAAATTCTTATCTTTATATTTATCTCATGCCATGACCATTCTTTCTTACTGTGTGTCAGCCATGCAGGATGTTATTTTTCAGTTTGAGACTATCCAAAAGTCTTTGCTTTACAGTTCCCTTTACTTAGAATATTCTTTCTGTATCTGATTGGTTCCTGTTCATTATTTAGTGTAAGAGTCAACTCCAGAGGGAAATTTTTCCTTTGTTCATGCTTTCTAAGTAGCTTACTGAAGGTATTCTCTATCACAGTACTCCATTTATTGACTCATAGAAAATATTAAAGTTGGCCAGGTGTGGTGGCTCACACCTGTAGTCCCAGCACTTTGGGAGGCTGAGGCAGGCATATCACAAGGTCAGGAGATAGAGACCATCCTGGCTAACACAGTGAAACCTGTCTCGACTAAAAATACAAAAAAATTAGTCAGGCATGGTGGTAGACACCTGCAGTCCCAGCTACTCCAGAGGCTAAAGCAGGAGAATGGCATGAACCCAGGAGGCGGAGCTTGCAGTGAGCCGAGATCACACCACTGCACTCCAACCTGAGCAAAAGCGTGAGACTCTGTCTCAAAAAAAGAAATTAAAGTTGTAATTATTTAATTTATATATTGTTTGTACTACATTGTTTATTTATTTTTTCCCACTATCCATGGAAAAGGTGCCACCCAAAAGGAGCTGTGACATTTGGTAGAGGAATGCCACCCTCTATCCCAACAAAGTTCTCTTAGGAAGAAAGCAGTGTGAATAAACACCTCCACCTCACTCCCCATCTTCTCTTCTCTCTTTCTGTTTCCTTTTGTCAATCAGAACCAAAGAGCAAAAGAAGCTAAGCTAGGTGATATAGACCATAGAGACCAGCATCCTAAGAAACATAGCAGGACAGAGGAGGACTGAGAAGGAATCTGAGAGACAAATTGAGACTACCCAGGATGTAGATTGAAGATAGAACAAGCTGAGTGTAATGGGAAGTCAAGAAGAAAAGTATAGCGTGGGAGTTCAGTCAGGGTGGTGAAAAAGATTTTAGAGGAAATAAACACAAACATTCTTGGAAGGCCAAGAAGTTTGCATAGCTTTAGTAAAAGTCTTGGTTGAAGGCAGCTGCGTTCTCTTAAAAACTCAGGGCATAGATACATAGGAATGTAGAGGAGTTTATGTAAAGAGCTTGCTTACTCATGTGGTCCTAAAACTAGCCTTTGATCACTCATGGGCAAGATGGCTCTCCTGGGGTGGGGGCGACCAGATTAATTACCCACAGGTGTGTTAATTCAAAGTCAACCATGCTAAATAAATGCCTCAGAGCCAGCTAGTCGGGGCTGTGGCTTCTGACTCTTTACAGTACCTTCCTTGGTGTCTCTGAGTGCTCAGACCCCTAGCTGCTCTTTCACTGAATATCGGTATCTGAGTACACTATTCATCCATCGTGCAAGCTGGGGTCTGCAGAAGAGACCCCCACAGTATAGAGAGTTCTGTAGAAAGGGTGTGATCAAATCAACAATAGGAAAATAAAATCTTTCCTGAATTGAAGAAAGACTTGAGTCTACCAATCAAATAACAGAAATGCAAAGGTTTGAAAATATACTTTCTAGATAATATCCCTTAAAGCATTAATCAAAGATTTACCAAAACACTCCAAGAAATGAGACTAAATAAGCAACTCAGGAATTAGCAAAATAAATGAACTGGAAATAAGCAACAAAACTAACAAACCAGAGACTCATATTTTAGTTATTTATAGATGTTTAGAAAATTTAACACAAAAATTAAAAATAAACTTCTGAATCATAAGAATCTTATAAAATAGATTTTCAATTTCAATCATGGATGATGTTAATAAGATTGAGTAATAGAATAAGAAAAGTGCAAAATTATTTTGCAGGGATGTCAATAGAAAGAATTTTATTTTTGGCCTTTATAGTTAAGAAAAAAAGATCATTTTTAAAATATAAATGATAATGCCAAAGAGCTATAAATAGAAAGAAAAAAACATAATCAAATATCAGAGTACATAAAAATAACCTCTAAGAAGTATTAACACAGAAAGATATAATAAGTATAACTGGGTTGACATTCTCTATTATAAAACAAAGACTAATGTATTTATCAAACTCACTAAAATTAAAAATGAAGTTCAGTAAAAGAACGTTTTAAAATATTCTCTTGATCTGTGTTTGGGTCTGTATTAGTCTGTTTTCACACTGCTATAAAGAAATACCTGAGACTGGATAATTTATAAAGGAAAGAGGTTTAATTGACTTACAGTTCTGCATGGCTGGGGAGGCCTCAGGAAACTTACTTACAGCAGAAAGCAAAGGGGAAACAGGCACCTTTTTACAAGGTGGCAGGAGGAAAGAGTGAACAAAGACGGAACTGGTAAACACTTTTAAAAACAGCTCTCATAAGAACTTCCTCACTATCACAAGAACAGCATGAGGGAAACTGCCCCCATGATCCAATTACCTCCCACCACGTCCCTCCCTGAACACCTGAAAATTACAATTAGATTACAATTCAAGATGAGATTTGAGTGAGCACACAGGGCCAAAACACATCATTCTGCTGCTGGCCTCTCCTGAGTCTCATGTGCTTACATTTCTAAACACATCATGCCATTACAACAGTCCCCTAAAGTCTTAACTCATTCCAACATTAATGCAAAATTCCAAGTCCAAGATCTCATCTGAGACAAGTACAAGCCCCTTCCACCTATGAGCTTGTAAAATCAAAAATAAGTTAGTTACATCCAAGATACAATGGGGATACAGGCATTGGTTAAATGTTCCCATTCCAAATGGGAGAAATTATTCAAAACAAAGGGGCTACAGGCCCCATGCAACTCTGAAATACAATAGGGAAGTCATTAAATCTTAAAGCTCCAAAATAATCTCCTTTGACTTCGTGTTTCACATCTGGGCACACTGATGCAAGATGTGGGCTCCCACAGTCTTTAGAAGCTCCTTCACAGGCTGATGTTGAGTGCCTACAGCTTGCCCAGGCACATGGTGCAAGCTGTTGGTGGATCTACCATTCCTGGGCATGGACGACAGCGGCTCTCTTCTCACAGCTCCACTAGGCAGTGACCTTGTCGGGACTCTGACCCAACATTTCCCTTCTGCGCTGCCATAGCAGAGATTCTCCATGAGGGCTCCACGCCTGCAGCAGACTTCTGCCTGGACATCCAGGTGTTTCCATACATCCTCTGAAATCTAGGCAGAAGCTCCCAAACCTCTATTCCCAATTTTCTTGGACCTACAAGCTTAACACCACATGGAAGCTGCCAAGCTTGGGGCTTTCATCCTCTGAAACAATGACCTGAGTTGTACCTTGGCACTTTTTAGCCAGGGATGAATCTGGAGCAGCTGGGACACAGGACATCAAGTCTTGAGGCTGCATAGAGCAGCACATCCCTGTGCCTGGCCCATGAAACCATTTTTTTCTCCCAGCCCTCTGGGCCTGTGATGGGTGTGGCTGCCTTGAAGATTTCTGACATGCTCTAGAGATGCTTTCCTCATTGTCTTGGCTATTAACTTTGGGTTCCTCATTACCTATGCAAATTTCTGCAGAAGACTTGAATTCATTGCCAGAATTTTTTTGTTTGTTTGTTTCTTTCTTTGTTTGTTTGTTTTCTGTCTACCACATGGTCAGGCTGCAAATTTTCCAACCCTTTATCTTCTGCTTCCCTTTTAAATATAAGTTCCAATTTCAAACCATCTCTTTGTGAACACATAAAACTGAATGCTTTCAGAATAATCCAGGTCACCTCTTTAACACTTTCCTGCTTAGAAATTTCTTCCACCATATACCTGAGATCATTTCTCTCAAGTTCAAAGTTCCACAGATATCTAGGGCAGGGGAATAATGCCACCAGTCTCTTTGCTAAAGTATAGGACAAGTCACCTTTACTCTAATTCCCAACAAGTTCCTCATCTCCATCTGAGACCATCTCAGCCTGGATTTCATTGTCCATATCACTATCAGCAGTTTGCTCAAAATCATTCAACAAGTCTCTAGGAAGTTCCAAACTTTCCCACATCTTTCTGTATTCTTCTAGGCTCTCTAAACTGTTCCAACCTCTTCCAGTTACCCAGTTCCAAAGTTGCTTCCACATTCTCCAGTATCTTACAGCAATGCCTCATTACCTCGGTACTAATTTTCTGTATTAGTTTATTTTTACACTGCTATAAAGAAACACCAGAAACTGGATAATTTATTAATGAAAGAGGTTTAATTGACTCACAGTTCCCAAGCAGAGGCCTTGGGAAAATTGCTATCATGGAAGAAGGCAAAGGGGAAACAGGCACTTTGCACAAGGAGGCGGGAGGGAAGAGTGAATGAAGTAGTAACTACCAAACACTTTTAAAATCATCAGCTCTCATGAGAACTCTCTCGCTATCATAAGAACAGCATAGGGGAAACTGCTCCCATGATCCAATCACCTCCCACCAGGTCCCTCCCTGGACACCTAGGGATTACAATTCAACATGAGATATGTGTGGGGAAACAGAGTTAAACCATATCAATGTCAAAAAAGAAAACCAAGAAATCCCAGATTACATTGCAAACACTGTATTAAAATAATATATGAGAATATCCCAAACCTTTACTTAGGAGTACATTTGTAGTCTAAACTTATTTTATTCTTAAAACAAAGAGAATAAAAATAAATGAATTATGCATTCAACTCCAGAATTTAGGAAGAAGAGGAGAAGCATAGAGTGCAAAAACAAAAACAAACAAAACAAAGCAAGACAAAAACATGTCTACAGAAAGCAAGAAGAACAAAAGCAAAAAATAATACATTAGAAAATATGTTGTTTTAAAGAGAGAATAGATATGTAAATGCAATTTCTACACACACACAGATGCACACACACAGCTGAACTGGAAATTTTCATGAAAAATGTTTAAATGCATCATGCAATACACTCTGATGTTATTGTTGACAAATAATCTGCATACATTTAATATCCACAGTTTGATAAGTTTTGACATATGTATACACCCATACAGCCATCAACACAGTCAAGATGATGAAAATATGCAACGTACTCCAAAGTACCTTCATGTCTCTTTGTAATCTCTTCCCATTCCCTCTCCTTCCTCCCCTATCCACAGAGAAACACTGATCTTCTTTCTATCACTATGCATTAGTTTCAATTTCTAGATTTTTATAAATACAGAATCATAAAGTATGTGCTTTCTTGTCTGGCTTCTATCACTAAGTGTAATTATTTTGAAATTTCTCCATGTGCCTTCCTGTATCAATAGTTCATTCTTTTTTATTGCTGAGTAGTAGTCTATTGTATGGATACACCACAATTTATTTGTTCAATTATATGTTGATGGATATTTGTGTTGTTTCCAATTTGAAGCGATTACAAATATTATATTCCTGTTTAGTTTTCTATTATTAATCTGTCCATAACCTTCTTAAACTGATGGTGCAGCCACTAATGAGACATGAGCCATAGGCTTAAATAGTGTCTTAAGACATAAAATGTACATCAAGTATATCAAGGAGAAGAGAGGAAAATAATAAGAGCTTCTTTCTACTATGGCACAGTTTAAAGATACAGTTTAAAGATTCCCTTTAGATCCACCTTTTTCTTTAAAACTTGGCAGATGAACAATATTAACAGTTCACTTTTAACATTCCTGCTAATCAGCTATTAATTCTTAAAAGGGAATTAATAGAAGTCAACATAGACAAGAATAGAACATAAGAAGATGGGGCTGAGAAGAAGAATAGGGACAGGAATGATAATAGGGATTACAGAAGGAGAGACACGTTGATGAAGACAATTGACAAGGTGCAAAGGACAAAATTCACCTATGTGCCAATTTCATTTAAATTGTCTCCCTTGACCCTTTGACATATATGATGTAGATGCCATATCTTTTCCTAAATTCCCTAATTTCTTTTGCTTTCTCCATATAGACTGCATTCAAATAGCAGGGCTTCATTTTTGTTAATATTTCTCACCCCAAATATCTGCACGTGGTAAAAATTATCAATACAAAATGAAATGGTGGCAGTTGGTATTAGGTTCAATATATGTACAGTCAGCCCTCCATATCCACAGTTCTGCCATCCATGGATCCAATCAGTTGCACATTAAGAATATTCAGAAAGAAACTGAAATAATAATAAGACAATAAAAAATACCAATAAAAACAATATAGTATAGCAGTTATTTTCATAGCATTTACATTGTATTAAGTATTATAAGTAATCTAGAGATTATTTGAAGTATATGGGGAGTGTGTGCATAGGTTATATGCAGATATTATGCCATTTTATATAAGGGACTTGAGCACGTATGTGATGGCAGCAGCAGCTGCTCTAGAGCTGCTGCTATCATGACACTGGCTGCAGGTGGGGAGGCGTAGCCAGGAGCAGGCAGGAGCCCCACCCTCCCATGTGCAGCTTCAGCTATCAAAGCCATGGCTACAGGCTCGGGCATCTCTGCCCTCTTGGGGGCCCAGAAAGGCCCCCCAAGCCCCACAGACTCAGAGGTATCTGCTCCTGTTGCCTGGTCTCTCACCACTCCTGGTACCTGCTCTGGTCTCAGAGCAAAGTTTGGCCTGAGTCCAGGCACTATCAAAGCCTGACTGGGTGTGCACATGCTTGAGGAAGCACTGACGTGCCAACCCCCTGCTGTGTTGGCCCCTCTCAACTTTGGGCATTGATGTGCACAGGAGGGAGGCTGAAGGGGGCTGAGGGCAACTCAGTGCTGGCCTGCAGGCACCCCGTGGTACAAAGAGCCTGGGCACCATAAATGGCAGCAAGAGGCAGACAGGCTCCTGGGCTGAAGGACACAGGTCCAGTGAAGCCCCACCTACAAGCCAGGGGAGGCCTGAAGCCTAGGGACCAGGCTGCTGGTCCAATGGACCAGAGTGAGAGCTTGCAGTGCTTTCTCTGGGTATGCCTATGGCTGCCCATGGACCAGTTGCCACACACTTCCTCCCCTCTTAAGCTCATATAAACCCCAGACTCATCCAGACTTGGGGAGATGACAGGATGACCAGCTGTGGAGATCAGTTACCCACCCCAGGGTCTCCTCTATGCTGAGAGCTGAAGAGATGACAGGATGACCAGCTACAGAGAGGAGCTTCCCACTTCAGGGTCTCCTCTCTGCTGACAGCTGAACACTCAATGAGATGACCTGACTGCAGAGAAGAGCTACTGACTCTAGGGTCTCTTCTCTGCTAAGAGCTGAATACTAGTTGGGACACCCTGCCTGCAGAGAGGAACTATGCAATGTTGGTCTCCTCTGAGCTGTCCTGTTGCTCCATAAAGGTCCTCTTTGCCTTGCTCACCCTCCTCTTGTCCATGTACCTCATTCTCCCTGGACACAGGACAAGAACTTGGGACCTGCCAAATAGTGGGACCAAAAGAGCTATAACACAAACATGGCTAACACCTGCTCCTGGCTTACCACATTGTGGACAACAAGAAAGAGAGAAGAAAAAAGAAGAGAAGAAAGGAGAGAAGAGCTGTGGCCCTTTAGGGAGCCCAGACATAGGACCTTCTGGTGCCAGGGCTGTGACACCTTGTTTGGGACTCTGTGGTTCCTGGCATCTCCAACACTCCAGGTGCCACCATTTTCCCCAGTGCCAGCTGTGGAAGCTGCTTGTGGTATGCTTCGGCCAGCCACAGTCTCACAAAAAGCTGGCACCCATGCTGACATGCCTGGCTGTGAGCAGTGGCCAGATCCCACACTTTCTAACACACCCTTCACCACATTGCACCTGGCTTGCCCTTGGCAGGTGTGGGGTTGAGGTCAGTAGCACGAGCTGAACGCAGCCTGCCAGGACGAGTGGGCCCTGCAGGCCTGAGCAAAACTAGGGCAAAGGCACCACTGGCCACAGAGGTTTCCAACTGGCAAAGCGACACCCGAAGTATTCCATAACACGTGGATTTTGGTATTTGCAAGGGGTGTTGGAACCAATGCTTTGTAAATACCAAAGGATAACTGTGTATTGGTATACAATTTATAATATATGTATGATAACTAACAGTAGCAATAGCTTAAACAAAATAGACTATTATTTTTCTTGCACATGAAAATGTCTGAAGTAGGTAATCCAAAGCTGATACGGTATCAGCATGGTATCAGGATACCCTATACCTTCTATTTTATGTCTTTCTAGCCTTAGCCTGAAATCTTTTGTTCAGAGGTAGTTTATTGGTTATCTGTGTATATGCAAGCCTATGAGGATCTGTCTGTATGTGCTCTCTCTCGTTCTCCTCTTCTCTCTCTTTCTCTCTGTCACACACACACACACACACACACACGCACGCGAGAGTATGGTGTAGTAATGTAACAGTGAAAGGACAAAAATAATTAATATAACTAACTCCATTTTTGTTTAAGGGGCCTTTACCAATCTCTGCACATAGACCAGGATAATTTTAGCGCACTGAGGTAATATGCAAAAACAGTAATTGTGTAGTTTTAAAAACTAAGTCTGGGATTAAAAGAGAAGTATGTAAGCCCATAAAAGCTGACACACTATTCGGCATCTTACTTTTTTACTCAGTGGTTCCAGTCACACATGCACACACATACTTTTAAAATTTTAATCAGATACATATTTCATGATCTACCACTTGATCACCTCCTTTCTAGAATCAGTGTTCCTTTGACCCCAAGATAACTGCAATTCTTTACTAGCAAATTCATGGTTAATCAATATCTCAGCCTGTGATTGAGGTAGCCCCAATAAGATCTACTGGTTCTTTAAATGCGTGAGATAGTTTTGCTTATAGGAAAAAGAGTACATGGTACTTTAAAAGGAAGAAAAGTGAGCAAGTAAAACAAAACTTATGTACTGCCTTGTAAATGTACAGCCATGTATATGTATTGTCTCTTTTAATAATCATAGCATTCCTATGAAGTATGCATTATCATTTCCATTTTGAACATAAAACATCTCTAGCATCACTTTTTGGATAAATTTCTATTGAAGGATAACATACATAGAGAAATGTGAATAAATAAGTGTACAATTCAATTTGTTCTTACATGCCTTTTAGCCATCATCTGCATCTGGATTTAGAACACTTTCAGCATCCCTGTAGCTTCATTTATGGTCAATAGAGAGGTCTCTCATGGTCAATAGAGAGGTCTAGCCTACAGACGGAACCTATGAGATCTGGACATCTCATAGGTCCATCAAGGGAGTGCCATCACAGTAGGAGAAAAAAAACATTTGAGTGCAGAAGTTCTAGGAGACAATTGATAATAAAGGAGTCTCATGCATGTACTACTTGTGAGCCCCATATTACACACAGAATAGGTTTTATTGGGAAAAATCTCACAAATGGAGACATAGCAGAGCACACGTGATTCGCTAAGCTCTCATCTCCACAGACACGACTCCAGAAGAAGAACACCACTCCCACACACTCTACTATGTGTAAGAATAGGTAGGAACACTTAAGATTTCTAGGTAACCATGGAAACTTCCTCCTTAAGGAAATGACTCTCCTAGAAGCAGGCGGTATCTGCTAGTTCTTTCAATTAATTAATTCAGCCTTGCTAAACTACCAAAAGAGAAGAAATAAGCCTCCAGAACATTCTAGATGTCTATCCTTGCCTAAAGAAGAAGCAGTATCAAGGAGTTAAGAGCAATCAATTATTTCAAACGCTGCTGATAGGTCAAGTAAAAGAAGAACTGAGGATTGGATTTAGTAACAGGTAGGTCATTAACCATGTAGACAAAGCCAGCTTTAGTGGAGTACTGGAGGAAATGCCTTAGTAGGATAAAATTAGGTGCAGTTGGAGAAGAGGAATTGGAAATAGTGACTATTAAGAATACTTGCAAAGAGTTTTGCTGTCAAAGCCAGATTAAAACAATGGGTGACTTAGCTGGCAGGGTAAATGAGATCAAGCACAGTTTTTCTTCTTAATATAAAAAATAAAACATTAAGTCAGCCTGCATACAGGAATGATGCAGAAGAGAGCAAAAACTGATAGGAGTAAAGGGAGACAGCAATGTCCTCAGTGAGACGACTTGGGATCTTGTGCACAAGAAGGGCGTATGACTTCAGAGAGAGTGGAAAGGTTGATCTATCATAACAAGTTTGAAGATTGATTACATGTGGAAAGATGATGGAAGGACGGGTAGATGTGGTGGTGGTGGTGGTGGAGAGTGGGTCCATGGAAGTTCTCCTCTGATTTCTTCAATCTTCTTAGAGAACTAAGAATCAAGGTCACCAGCTGAAAATGAGGATGACAAGAAGGTGTTGGACATTTGGAGGGAACATAAGAGGCATGAAATAATCATGTGAAATTATACGCTATTGAAAATAATTGGTAAGCCATTCTCAGTGGACTCACACTAGGAGTATAGTAGCATTTGTCAGAAAATTAAGCAGCTAAAAGCCTAAACATTATTCACCCAGAAAAAAATATGGGCATGCCTGAACTCATTACTCCCACATAGGCCAAACTTGACAGTTTTCTTCTGTAACTTAACAATCAAGATGTTGAGTTACAACATGTTTGCTATGTTTGTCTTTCATTACAATATTTTACATTGACTATTGAGAACTATAAGCCAATTTCCTTTTAGACTCTTGACATTTTGCTATTAGTTACTGTTTAACAAGAGCCATATCAACTGTGCAGCACCTCCGGGGAAAGGGTGGATATGTATGTTTCTGGCAAGATAGAAGAAACGTTACTTGTTAGCTTGTTTCTTCTATTTCCTTTTGTTAATTCTTTTGTTTCTACTAGGATGAAAAAATCTAGACCTCTTTGCTTCATTTTGGTGACTGTATTAAAAGGAGACCATCTAAATCAACTGAGATAGCTCAGTGTTCCCTTACAGGCACATTTGCCAAGCTAAAATCTGGGTCTTCTCCCCTCATGCAGAAGACAAAAGGAAATTATATGTTCAGGTCTGTCTTGATGCATCCATAAAAAGAAGGAGCAATATTTTTTCTGTTCCTGAAAAACATGAAAGTCCCTCTATTCCAGCTGTCACTGTGGAACAAAATAGGAAAGACTGGCCGAGCTTTACAGATTTATTTCATTTTGATCATTTGATATGTTTCAATAAGATGCTAGATTTGGTTTTAAAATAAAAATGAAAAATGTAACGGCAGATCCATTGGGTAAAAGGTTTGGCTTGAATTCACAGTGGATGATAACATAGGAATATCAGATGTGGAGGGAATACATGAGAAGAAGAGCAATTTTATAAGCTAAAAAATAGTGCTCTCAGCATTTTTTAGGACTCTTAGTGCTTTGACTATTCTTCTTTTAATAATAAGTAGAAGATGAGTAGATTATACAGCAGTAATCTATTACAGTCAAAAATTCCAGAAAACCCATATAAGGCTTCCTGTAGTCTACAAACTATGTGAATGCATGCATAAAACTAAAGAGAACTCTAAGGAAGAAATATTATTGTACCCCAGTGCCTCCTGGCCTGTACAATAATACTCAGCCCATGTTGCATCAGTTTGCTGATATAAACGTGATATTGACTACATTTTACATGGTAATAGTATACCTTCAAGAGGAAGATAAATTTGAGATGCCAATGATTTAAAGAGGAAAAACAATTTATATCATACTATACATAGGAGACTTCCTATGTGGATCATTCACTGATTTTTGAAGAGTTTGAAGTGACTACTGAAAGATCAGAATGAACTTTATCTCAGATATAACTTGTTAGAGTTATCAGACTAGAAACTTTAGAAAGAGTGAAAGTGAAGAAATGTACTCATCAGAGACCTATCACTCCCAAAACTATTGCTTGAATTTGAATTAGAATTTTTAATAAGGAACACTAAAACCTTGTAGGATATTTGACTTTTTCAAACCTTTGTATAAATTCAGTTGCATATATATGCATAAAATATATATAATACATGTTTCTAGTGATTTATTAGTTTTAGATGATAATATCTGTTTTAAGATTCATTCATGGCATAAACTTAAATACACTTTCCAAAGGAGCCCAAGACACTCTTCCCCTCACGAAGCTTACAATATTTTTCTTTTCTTGCCATATATGCTCTATTTTAATGTAGAGAGATAAATAGAAACTTAAAGTTTCAGAAGTCTTGGCACACCCAAAAGCATACGTGGAGGTTTGTATCCTACATTACATATAATTACTATTTTTTCAAATTATGTTTTGGTGGGAGCTTATCCAGATTAGCTGTAGAGCAAAGGAATGTTGAGGCAGGAAGTAACCCTAGAGAGGGTCAGGGCTTTAGGCCAACTGAACTTGTTTAATGAGTTAAGAAATTCTCCTGGGGAAGTTAAAGGTCATCAACAGTGTTATATTATTGTATAGCACAGTCTCTGTCTTCTGTTGTATAGGATATTTGGGAAAGATATACCAAGTATATGTAAAGACAGACTTGGGGTCAGGCTAGTCCACATTAAAATCTCTGCTAAACTAATAGCTATGTAAAGAGTGTTATTCAGCTTTTCTGAAACCCAGCTCCTATATCTTAAATCAAAGATAATAAATAGCAGAACACATAAGAGTTGTAATGAGAATTAGTGGAGGTAATCAGTGTAATAGGTCATAGCACATACAAAATACATAACAACACAGGAAATGTATAAATCTACTATGCTAAAATTCCCAATGGTATTGTAATAGAAAATAAAAGTCTTCTATAAATAGCTTAACAATTAAATTTGAGTGGTGTTTTACGAAAAAATTCTTCAGACTCTTTATATTCATGACATTCGTTAGTTGCGCAGTGTTTAATATTGAATATGACGCACTTATGACGCACTTATGTACTCTACGTGTCTATGCAAAACCAAACCACTATGAAGGAGGTCTATGCAAATGAAACAGTGGGTGATCCTATACACCTATTTGCAATGCAAATGAACATGATATATATTCATATGCACCTGACTGAAAAAACTTGAAGTAAACTGGCCCTCTTGATTTATCCTTTTTCATTAATTGAATCTGGTAATACTAAAATCAGATCTTAACATCTTCAGTGAATAGATTATCATTTTAAATACAGACAAAATATAAGAAAAACACTATATTGTACTCTTATTTGTTTGAATTTAGTCGATCCAGTTGTTCAATCTCTGCATATAAGAATTCTGAACCTGAACATCAAACATATTTTTGCAAAGTACACCCAGCGAGATACCAACCAAGAGTTATGACCAACTGGCACCAAAACAACTCTTTGGCTGATAGGCAAATTGTACTTGGATCAGGGAGAAAGTCAAAGCACTGAAGATTCTCTCACAGCATGCTAAATAGCAAATAGTTTCATTCTTCAGAAAAGGGGCTCCTTCCTCAACGCCTCCTTGTAAACAAATAACCCAAACCACATACAGAGAGCAATGGCTCTTACTGGAGCAAGTTTTTAAGCAATATTTAAAAGTTTTTTCAGGCTGGGCGCAGTGGTTCATGCCAGTAATCCCAGCACTTTGGGAGACCATGGCAGGTGGATCACTTGAGGTCAGGAGTTCAAGACCAGCCTCGCTAATATGGTGAAACTCCATCTCTACTAAAAATACCAAAATTTGCCCTGCGTGGTGGCACATGCCTGTAATCCAAGCTACTCAGGGGGCTGAGGCAAGAGAACTGCATGAACCAAGGAGGTGGAGGTTGTGGTGAACTGAGATCGCGCCATTGTACTCCAGCCCAGGCAAGAAAGCAAGACTTCATCTTAAAAAAAAAAAGAAAAAGTCTTCAAAAAGGGGCTTACAAGTTTTAAAGAACTATTACTGCTATTGCACCTTGGGGTCCATTTAATTTATTGTATCGTTTCAAGTCCTCTGAGAAACAGATGCCAAAATGAATTAAATGTTTGAAGGATTTGTGGTAGAAAACACCTGTGAACCATATAGGAGAAAGAATCAAGCAAGGGAGCCTTCATACCAAGTTGCAGGTTTAGCATCTGTCTAAGGAAGAAGGAAGAAAGGGTGATTGCGTACAAGGAGACTCAGACTGTAATGAAGCTCTGAGATCAAGAGGCTAGACCAAAAATTCACCTGCAGAGGAGTCTAGTGTCAGGTAGAAATGGCCCAGCTCTAGTATCCAGTTGTTGGCTGGGAGCAGCCTGCAAGAAACTGTGGCCTTGGCAAAAACATTATGATCCAACATATTTTTGAATTGTTGTCCAACGGAGACTGTCAGCCAACCCCAGTACTTGCAGACAGTTCTCTCGAAGGGATATGGGAGTAGTGCATCTTCATAGCTACCACAGATGCCTCCCTAAAACACTACCCACAAGGATTCTCTAATCAGGCTTCTTAGAAAGACAAGAGAGTTAAGAACAATTAAAACAGTTATATGCAGCTTTCCATATATAGTGTTATAGACAATACATTACCGGCAATAGTTAGGGTTCTGATGTTAATTTCCAGTTCCTATTAAATAAATTGGTAAAAACCCTTGGTCTGGCATGGCTTAAAAGACTGTAATTGCTTCAGTTGTGGTACAGCTCAGGTTTCTTTCTTAGCCATTTGTGGTCCAGGTTTCCTTCATATGAGTTTCATGCAGTTATAGGCTGAAATGGATTTTCCATTGAATAATTGACCATATTACTAATACTACTACAGAAATGATCAGTTCAACTGCATAAAGTTCTTATCTCATAAACTTTTCCATAACTGTTTTCATGGTCTATTCATATAACTTTTCATACACTATTTCAATAACTTTGTGATTCCTTTATCTTATAAAACTTAAAGAGTATTCTTTGTTCTTTCTCAACAATTATTATTATGTGGAAATGGTGACTTCCTATATAAGATCTTGTGAATTCATGACTTTTTTCTTATAATAATAAGCAGAGGATGAGTAGGTCATTCAACAGTAATCTACTATAGTCCAAAATTCCAGAAAACTCATATAAGGCTTCCTGTAGTCTACAACTATGAGAATGTATGCATAAAACTAAAGAGTACTCTGAGGAGGAAATGATGTGTTTGTGTCATATGATGATGACTTCCATATAAGAGCCTATAAAGTTCTCCTGTTACTTACTGAGGTGCTTCTGTTGTTCTGCACACAGAGAAGTGTAGAGCCTTAAAGAAGAAATGTTATTACGTCTTCTTTGAAATTCACTAGGGAGCAATAATTCTAGTATTTCCTCAGCAAATGCTGTATCTAAATGAATCAACAAAGCACAGGCTGTCTCTTGAGCTAAACTTTTTACCATGATGGTATAATCTAACCTTAACCTAGAATGTGCCAAGAATTTCAACAACTCCTCCACAGGAAAGAATACATTCTGTTACAAGGTTCCTCCCTGACTTATGCTGAGATAATTCTCTGCCAAGCAAGCACAGAAATCAGGTGCCAGACATTGTAAGAAATGTAAGAGATCAATCTATAATGGGAGTTGGAATAGTGACCAGCTTTATTCCACTTTGTATCCTTCCTTTCCCCAAAGTATGTGAATCAATTGGGTCTACATGAACCTGAGAGAAGCCTTGTGAGGATTTTTAGCACAACTACCATTCTCTGACTCATTTTTGCTTTAATCATATTAGGACACACCAAGAAAGGTGGATTAATAGCAAGGCCAAATTTTAATGTAAACAATTCCTATTGAAAAAAGACTTTTAATCCTTTGCTTTGTGTGTTAAAGTTATCTTTCAGTTTCAGATTGCTTCAAGAGTTTATCACAGTTCTTGGACCACACAGCTTGGTCACATTGCCTTATGCAGAGAAGAGGTGGAGAAAATGTCTAAAGCAGGCAGCCAGTTGCCTCTTTTAGTTTTTTCTTTTTGAAATACTCTCAATGACCTGTTTCTTAAACTAAAGCAGAAGTATTACTTTCATCTTTATACAAAGCATTGCTTTTTAGAATATTACAAAGTTGTCCTTATCACTAAAAAATTTAATAAAACTAATATAAAGAGTGAATTTGTAAAGTTTTACATACTCATTGGGAAAAAGTCAAACATTACAACAAAGTGTGTAAAAAAAAGAGAGAGAGTGAATATTCATCTTTTTCCACTTCCCTCTTCTCCCATTTCCACCCTTTCAGGGTAACTGGATCTTTTGCCATGCATTTTTATAAAAGTTCATTCATATTTTAGTTATTTTTCTGCAACTGTTTTTCTTTAACAACATATCACAGACAGAAAACTATATTAGTGAATATTTGTCAATCTCATTCTTTTAATAGTTGTATAACATTCTATTGTATGAACTTTTAAGTGATCTATATTAATGGGTATTTTAATTGTCACTAATTTCCCTCTATTACCATTAAAACTGGAAGAAGTATCTTTTTCCCTGTGTCTTTGCACTCAGGTAAATGTCACTGTAGGATAATCCCAGAAGTGAAACTGATGAATCAAAGGGTATCCAGAATTTAAATTTTGATATATATTGCCAAATTGCCTTTTTAAAATATTACTAACCATACATTTCCATAATCCTATGTACGTTTATCGTTTCCCATGCACTTGATCACTGGGTGTTATCAATCTTTTTGATGTGTTGCATTTCCCATTTGTAAATCACTGAAATCATGAATACCTTCAGGATATATTTTTAAATATGGAAATATGGTTTCACCTGTTTAAGGTTCGGCAATATTTTGATGCATATTTTATAAACCAAAAACTAAGAGAGAGAAAAAATGACTCCACTAAGTCGACGATGCCATCAGCTGTTACAAGTAGTTTGCTATTGGGTGATCCCCAAACTGGTAGGAATTCAAACAGTAGTGGTGATCGCAGTTACTTTCAATGTCACATTATTTTCAACCTTTCAAGATTGGGTTTGCTGAAGTGAAAATAGCACAGGCTTTGAAGTCAGAACTAAGATCAAATTCCTGCTCTCATTCTTAATGGGTGTACTCTCTGAGCCTTAATTTCCTTAAATGAAGAATAGTTGTGCTTTGTCCTATCTCACAGCAGAGTTAAATATGTAAACAGCTATGAGGAACAAATAGACAAATATGCCATATAAAAATTAAACATTTATTCATAAAAACAATATACCATTTTAAAAAGTCAAAAGACAACAAATGTGGGACCATTTTAAAATTTGCTTCCTTCATAATAAACATACACTTCTAAAAGCAGAGTTTCTGTATAAAAGGATACATGCATTTGAGTTTATAAATATGCCAAACTGTTCTGAAAATAAGTTTTACCTATCTATATTCTCAATTGACATTGAAAAAAAGTCTTTGTCTCCACATCCTGACTGATATGTGCACTATTGACAAATTTTTCCCAACTTGATAGGTTTAAAAAAAGTTCCTTGTTGTGATTTACATTTCTTTAACAGTGAATTAATGTGAATATCTTTTCGTATGTTTATAATAATTTATTTTTGTTTTTCTGTAAATTTTCTGTTCTTAACTATTTTTGAAATATTTATTTTCTTGTTGAGCTGTTTCTAAATCAGTTTTTAAGATCTCATATGTTAACTAAATTTTTCTTGTTTTATCTGTTGCAAATAATTGTTCATTCTATATTCTCTGATGTTTGATTTTTTTTACCATGGGGGATATATTTAATATAAAATAAAATTCTAGACTATATAGACAAACATATATATTATGACAAACCTAAATCTGCATATAATTACTTTTTTCTAGTGCAAAGTACACATTACGTGTGATAAATCCAGGTAGGAAGTATAAAACAATAAATTCTTTATCATTGGGGAAAACATGTTAATGTTGTTTTGAGGTAATCAGCAGCCCCATTTTGTAATTATATAGATATATAGATTAATAAAAATGGTAATATAAGTTACCTTAATATTCGACATACAATCTATTTCAAAAGATGAAATTTTGAGGGAGAAATGAAACTGAAACAACTACTTTGTTTTTAAAAATGTATGACCGCTTAATTCATTTGTGTGATTATATAAATAGGTTGTAATAAATGAGTTTGTTGCTCATCTCAAATAAATACTTGAAGTTTGACAAGACCATTCTGCAAAAAAGCCTTAGCCAAAAGAAGGGATTTTATAATTGCTTTTAAGATGCTCAGAAGGATAAATTTAGGGTAGAGCAGCATGAGGTGAGAGTGGGGAATTTTATTAGAAAAATTTTGAAGACCCTGATTCTCGCCACAAGAAATTGAGCTGCTGATTCTACCAGTCTTATTATAGCCACATGCAATCATTCAATTGTACTAATGCTATTTATTTCTGTAAATGTATTTTCAGAGAGTGATCTAAAGGGTAAAAATCAGGCTGTAAGTTATGTTTTGACAGTTTTCAGTTTGGAACAACATTCATCACACATAAGGCAAGAAAGTATGGTTAAAATGGTTTATTAACTCTTGTGAATCATAAACATAAAAGAAACAGTTGATATATTTCTAGTGAATGTAATAAACCCCAAGATAATGCAGTACTTAGGTCAATCTTTTACATCAAGTAATCCCAGGAAAACTGGAGATTGTAAATAAATCTCAGATATCTTGCTCATTTTAGTTTTTGTTTATCTGGATGCATTTTGCTCAATCCCTGAAACTCATAGTTTCACAGACTCATTGAGATTTTCATGAACTATAAAAGCAATTAAATATTTAAATACAAAATTCTCAAATTCAAGATATTACTGAACTGAAAATTGCAAAAAATAAATTTGAACCAAAACTTTCTGTAGTAGTCATGAAGTAAGCAATTTATGTTTCTTAAAATTAAATTTTGCCAATGGCTTTGAATTAAGAAGAAGTTAAAGATGAATATGAGATTGTCCCTACTTTCTAGTAGCATTTTTTCCATTCAGGAATCTCCAAGAAAATTTTAGAGGGAGAGAGGGCCTCTGGGTCTCATCTTATATAACATCATTGCCACTACGTTATCCAGCCCACTACCTCTGACCCTTATTAAGATGATCTTGAGAAACAATTTCTTTATGGATTAGTTTCAGAAGAATATGCACTTCTAAGAATAACTGCTTGGCTTTCACTTTATGAGTAACATACATGTTGTAAAGGATAATGTGTTTTTGTTTGTTATAGCCATGAAGAAGCTCAGAGCCAAGCTAAGAGCCCACTTCTAGCAAATGAACAGGATGTTATGATACACATTACAAGAGCTAACTATCCCTGCCGGTTATCTCAGTTTTATATCCTATTTTTCTTACATTCTCATTTCCTCACCTGTTTTATTTATTTATCTCTTTGGTTTATATGTATTTCTAAAAGCCATCTCAAATCCTCTTTTAGAAGAAAGGGGTAGAGAAACATTAAATATACAACTGATTAAGGTAAATAAATAACAACATAGATTATAAGGATATACACAGATTAAGAACTCTGACATATTGGTTTGGAAGATTATCTAAGTCTACATAAACAAAGTGATTGTTATGCATCAACCACTTTGTTTTATCCAGGCTTTTTATCATGTTGAAATTATTAATAAATCGATTCATACCTCATCTCATACTATATAATAAATGCTTCTATAATGTTGCTTGTGAATCAAGTTATTGTAAACTGAATCATATATTTAATCTACTAGAGAAATTTACCATTCAAACACTTCAGAAAATACAGAATTTTAATATTCTATTGAGATTCAACTTCTTATATAGATGAGGTTTCTATTATACAGTTTCAGAATTTATGTTCCCTGATTTAAAAGAAAATAGAGTGTAAAAGCAAGGTAGAAGTCCTTGTTCTCTCATATACCCAACCCTCTTACACTTTCCAAAATTTTCACTACCTACATTTTCCTAGATAAAATCATTTAGTAGTTTCATGTAATTTTTTCCAAATAATTAAAAAAAATTCATAAATAATGTGTGTAGCTATGTGTGTGCATAATATGTAAAGATAGATAAAATAAGAAAGAATTGAACAGACACTTTTGAAAGAAAAGATCCAAAAACTCAGTAAACATGAAAAGGCATTCAAGTCCCTAAGAAATCAGGGGAATGTCAGTTTAAACTACAATGCAGTATGTTCCACAGGCACCGGAATGGCTAAAACAAAAAAAAAAGATGAAAAATACCAAGTGTTGGTAAGAATGTAAGCAATGAAAGCTTTCATACACTGCTGGAAGAAGCACAAATTGATACAACCACTTTTGAACATCCTTTGGCTATATATACACTCAAGAAAAATGTGGAAGAACAGTCTCTAAAAGACATACAACAGAATGTCCATAGGAGAAGTATTTGTAATAACCAAAAATTGAAATCTACCCAAATACCCACAGACAGTAGTATTTTTGCTACCAAGTTGTTGCTGTCTTCTTCATATAGGCTTCCTACATGTTTCACATCGTATTACTTTTCTTTTAGCTTTATTTTCGATAATGAGCATCAGATTGCCCAAAAAATGAAATTCAACTTTTTAAGCAAGGATTTGATAAGTTCTTAATACACTGAATTCTATACTGGGCTCCTCAATTGAAAATCCATCCTGAACCTCTTTTCCAAGCTGCTCTTAGACCAATATTTACCCCCTTTCAGCCCTGTTCCCACTTAAGAAATGTACAGGATCTCAAGGAGATCATACTGTAAATACTGCCCACTGGCCCATGCTAGAGAGTTCCCGAGCTGTCTTTCCTCCAGCAACGTCCCCATTCACCAGACAAGGAAATTTTGGATAAATGAGATGTGCCTGGCCATGGGCTGTGTTTGTTCTTCAGACCATTCTTTGTGATATCTCAGACTTTGGGGTTCCTAGCTGAAGTGTCCTGGAGTTCCAAGGTTGGGGAGGGAGAGATTGGCTAGAGCTTGGACATATGTGCTCCTATACACACATATATAGGAGACCCTTGCTGAGCATAGTGGGAGCCAAGAGTGGGGAAAGTGGCAACGACTGGGGACTAAGAATCAAACTGAGGATCAGGCCTCCTTGTATGACTACCTTCTGGTGCAAAAATCTGAGAAGTCTGAGAAATCTAAATTCAAATCTGTCCTTTCAGGTAATTATGAAGGTATATTTCTCAAGGTAAGAGGATAGAACACATTGTAGTCAACAATTCGTTAGACTGACAATACTTTAAAATATTAGTATTTAGACTTACGGACTTACACTATGCGGGCTCCATTTGTCCTCTGGCTGTGACTCCCACAAATGTTAGAAGTGGGCCTACATGTGATGCACTAAAATGCAATAGACTTTCTTATGTCCTCCCCTGCTACCACTACCATTAACTTGGTTCCTAGATATTGAAAGACAATTTTAAAGTTTTTGCCAAAGACAGATGCTTGTAGGGTGGTGGCTTGAAAACACAAACTGGGCAAGATGGTAGCATGGCTATGTGGAGAAGTATGGAGTTGTCCACAGAATGCTCTTGTTTCACTGGACTATATTAATCTCATTGTGTGACTTGGTCTGGTTGATTTTCTTCTCTAAGCCACCTTCTTACTAATCAAGGATAATCACACCTTTTTCACAGGACTACTGTGAGAAAAAACTTACATAATTTATGTGATTTGTGCTTGGAATACTGCATAGTGTTAAAAAAAAATACGGTAAACACTTTTTATGAAGCAAATAAAACTTGGACAATCCAATTTATTTTTGTCTACAACAGCTGAAACCTATTTTACTTAGCTTTTAAATTCTTTTATAAAGGTATCACTGTTTCATGTGGCTAGACATCTCAGTCTTAGACCTGGTTCCAGAAAGTGCTCCGGAGGACCAGTGGCTGGGAGAAAAGTGCTGTTACCTTGCTAGTCATTTTGTTCCTCAGTATAGTCCTTACTCTACCTAAGGAGTTTTTCCAGCCTGAAATTCTCCAACAGTTCATACCCTCACTTGACCTTTTCTGGCTTCACTGGGTAGACATTGGTTAGGCAGAGCTGGTTTTTTTTCAAGCTCAAAAGGGTTCAGTGTTACTTCCCTTGGGCATCCACGATGCCCTCAGTCAAGCCTGATTAGCAAGTTACATTGAGAGTTTCTTTAGTAATTGAAAATGATCTGTGTGCCTTTTATGAAGGAAAGCTGTTATGATAAACTTTCTCATACCTGGTCAGATCCATTTCTCATTTATATCCTTTTTTTTTTTTTTTTTTTGCTTTTATATTTTCACTTCTTTTCAAAATTAAGAAGATAGAGGTAAAGAACAAAATCCTACTGTATGTGAAGATAGGAAGTAGCAAAGGAGTGAAATGGAAAATGAAAGAAGGGATAGACATCCCTTTACCACACTGAGGCGCCTGAATTCACTTCCTGGGAGTGTAGGCTGAATAAGTAGCACAGGTTGCTTGGAACTGAGATCCCACCACATCTAACAGACTCCAGGGCTTCTGCCATTTCCATTACTCTATGGCACCTAGCTGAAAGCTTATGGTCTTCCTCTATCTTGTGGTGACCACAACGGAACTGAATTTGACACTGGCAATAGCAGTTTATGAAGGAGTTTGATAAACTGGAGCACACACCAAGGAGATAGCCCAGGATGGTGTAGGGTCAGCAAGCCTCATTGACTTCTCATATCAATGAGAAGTAGTGAAAACACCTGTGTGTGTTTGGTCTGGAGAAGACATGTAAGTGTCTGGCAGTATGACATGTAAGTGTGTCTCATGAAACAAACAAATTTAAATTTCTAATTTTTTCCCTATAAGAGATAGAATCGGGTACAAAAAATAGAATAACAAATTCTTACTAACATATTTTTAACAGATAATGCAGTCATGTGGTCCAGTGAGGGAATTAGTGGGTTACTCATCAGTACAATTATTCAGAAAGCAGAAATCATCTCAATGTTTCTAATTGTTTCATCATCTTTGATACATGATTGTCTATCAGATGGGTTTTTTAAACAGGCTTTTGCATTTAGTGAGAAGATAAAGAAAATAATGTCAATTTTTTAAAACCTCCACATTTAAATTGTTTAAAGGGGAATGTTTATTCATGAGTCTCCTTTGAGACCTGTTTTATTTTATTACTCTCTACCAGATGGCTGTACATAATCTGGCATATCCCTGACCTGGAACTTTTCTGTGGGTGAATCCACTAAAGAGCATAAAGGAGATCAGTTGTACGTATTCCTTTGAGTTTTTATAAACTCTGAATTGAAATACCTACTCTTTGAAACTCATAAAACAAACAGTAATTTTTGTTTGTTTTTGCTTTTTTTATTATACTTTAAGTTCTAGGGTACATGTGCACAATGTGCAGGTTTGCTACATAGGTATATATGTGCCATGGTGGTTTGCTACACCCATTAACTCATTTACATTAGGTATTGCTCCTAATGCTATCCCTCCCCCATGCCCCCGCCCCATGACAGGCCCTGGTATATGCCATTCCCTGCCCTGTGTCCAAGTGTTCCCGTTGTTCAATTCCCACCTATGAGTGAGAACATGTGGTGTTTGGTTTTCTGCCATTGCTATCGTTTGCTCAGAATGGTTTCCAGCTTCATCCATGTCCCTACAAAGGACATGAACTCATTCTTTGTTATGGCTGCATAGTATTCCATGGTGTATTTGTGCCACATTTTCTTAATCCAGTCTATCATTGATGGACATTTGGGTTGGTACCATGTCTTTGCTCCTGTGAACAGTGCTGCAATAAACATATGTGTGCATGTGTCTTTATAGTAGTACGATTTATAATCCTTTGGGTATATACCCAGTAATGGGATCACTGGGTCAAATGGTATTTCTAGTTCTAGATCTTTGAGGATTCACCACACTGTTTTCCACAACAGTTGAATTAGTTTACACTCCCACCAACAGTGTAAAAGTGTTCCTATTTCTCCACATCCTCTCCAGCATCTGTTGTTTCCTGACTTTTTAATGATCGCCATTCTAACTGGTGTGAAATGGTATCTCATTGTGGTTTTGAGTTGCATTTCTCTGATAACCAACGATGATGAGCATTTTTTCATGTGTCTGTTGGCTGTATAAATGTCTTCTTTTGAAAAGTGTCTGTTCATATACTTTGCTCACTTTTTGATGGGGCTGTCTGATTTTTTCTTGTAAATTTGTTTAAGTTCCTTGTAGATTCTCGATATTAGCCCTTTGTCAGATGGGTAGATTGCAAAATATTTCTCCTTTTGTGTAGATTGCCTGTTCACTCTGATGGTAGTTTCTTTTGCTGTGCAGAAGCTCTTTAGTTTAATTAGATCCCATTTGTCTATTTTGGCTTTTGCTGCCATTGCTTTTGGTGTTTTAGTTATGAAGTCCTTGCCAATGCCTATGGCCTGAATGGTATTGCCTAGGTTTTCTTCTAGGGTTTTTATGGTTTTAGGTCTAACATTTAAGTCTTTAATCCATCTTGAATTAATTTTTGTATAAGGTGTAAGGAAGGGGTCCAGTTTCAGCTTTCTACATAATGGCTAGCCAGTTTTCCCAGCACCATTTATAAAATAGAGAATCCTTTCCCCATTTCTTGTTTTTGTCAGGTTTGTCAAAGATCAGATGGCTGCAGATGTGTGGTGTTATTTCTGAGGACTCTGTTCTCTTCCATTGGTCTTTATCTCTGTTTTGGTACCAGTACCATGCTGTTTTGGTTACTGTAGCCTTGTAGTATAGTTTGAAGTCAGGTAGCGTGATGTCTCCAGCTTTGTTCTTTTGACTTAGGATTGTCTTGGCAATGCGGGCTCTTTTTTGGTTCCATATGAACTTTAAAGTAGTTTTCTCCAATTCTATGAAGAAAGTCATTGGTAACTTGATGGGGATGGCATTGAATCTTTAAATTACCTTGAGCAGTATGGTCATTTCACGATATTGATGCTTCCTATCCATGGGCCTGGAATGTTCTTCCATTTTTTTGTGTGTCTTCTTTTATTTCGTTGAGCAGTGGTTTGTAGTTCTCCTTGAAGAGGTCCTTCACATCTCTTGTAAGTTGGATTCCTAGGTATTTTATTCTCTTTGTAGCAATTGTGAATGGGAGTTCACTCATGATTTGGCTCTCTGCTTTTCTGTTTTTGGTGTATAGGAATTCTTGTGATGTTTGCACATTGATTTTGCATCCTGAGGCTTTGCTGAAGTTGTTTATCAGCTTAAGGAGATTTCGTGCTGAAATGATGGGGTTTTCTAAATATACAATCATGTCATCTGCAAACGGGGACAATTTGACTTCCCCATTTCCTAATTGAATACCCTTTATTTCTTTCTCTTGCCTGATTGCCCTGGCGAGAACTTCCAACACCATGTAGAATAAGAGTGGTGAGAGAGGGCATCCTTGTCTTGTGCCAGTTTTCAAAGGGAATGCTTCCAGTTTTTGCCCATTCTTTATGATATTGACTGTGGGTTTGTCATAAATAGCTCTTATTATTTTGAGATACGTCCCATTAATACCTAGTTTATTGAGAGTTTTTAGCATGAAGGGCTATTGAATTTTGTTGAAGGCCTTTTCTGCATCTATAGAGATAATCATGTGGTTTTTGTCTTCGGTTCTGTTTATGTGATGGATTACGTTTACTGATTTGCGTAAGTTGAACCAGTCTTGCATCCCAGGGTTGAAGCCAACTTGATCTTGGTAGATAAGCATTTTGATGTGCTGCTGGATCCGGTTTGCCAGTATTTTATTGAGGATTTTCACATTGATGTTCATCAGGGATATTGGTGTAAAATTCTCTTTTTTTATTGTGTCTCTGCCAGGCTTTGGTATCAGGATGATGCTGGCCTCATAAAGTGAGTTAGGGAGGATTTCCTCTTTTTCTGTTGATTGGAACAGTTTCAGAAGGAATGGTATCAGCTCCTCTTTGTACCTCTCGTAGAATTCGCCTGTGAATCCATCTGGTCCTGGACTTTTTTTGGTTATTGGGCTATTAATCATTCCCTTAATTCCAGAGCCTGTTATTAGTTTATTCAGGGATTCAACTTCTTCCTTGTTTAGTCTTGGAAGGGTGTATGTGTCCAGGAATTTATCCATTTCTTCTAGATTTTCTAGTTTATTTGCATAGATGAATTTATAGTATTCTCTGATGTTAGTTTGTATTTCTATGGGTATCGGTGGTGATACCCTCTTTATCATTTTTTATTGTGTGTATTTGATTCTTCTCTCTTTTCTTGTTTATTATTCTTGCTAGTGTTCTATCAATTTTGTTGAATTTTGTTGATCTTTTCAAAAGAACCAGCTCCTAGGTTCATTGATTTTTTTGAAGAGTTTTTGTGTCTCTATCTCCTTCAGTTCTGCTGTGATCTTAGTTACTTCTTGCTTTCTGCTAGCTTTTGAATTTCTTTGCTCTTGCTTCTCTAGTTATTTTAATTGTGATGCTAGGGTGTTGATTTTAGATCTTTCTTGCTTTCTCTTGAGGGCATTCAGTGCTTTAAATTTCCCTCTACACACTGCTTTAAATGTGTCCCAGAGATTCTGGTATGTTGTGTCTTTTTTCTCATTGATTTCAAAGAGCATCTTTATTTCTGCCTTCATTTCATTATTTACCCAGTAGTCATTCAGGGGCAGGTTGTTTGGTTTCCACATAGTTGTGCAGTTTTGAGTGAGTTTCTTAATCCTGAGTTCTAATTTAATTACACTGTGGTCTGAGAGACAGTTTGTTGTGATTTCTGTTCTTTTACATTTGCTAAGGAGTGCTTTACTTCCAACCCTGTGGAATAAGTGTGATGTAGTGCTGAGAAGAATGTATATTCTGTTGATTTGGGGTGGAGAGTTCTGTAGATGTCTATTAGGTCTGCTTGATACGGAGCTGAGTTCAAGTCCTGGATATCCTTGTTAACCTTCTGTCTTGCTGATCTGTCTAAAATTGACAGTGGGATGTTAAAGTCTCCCATTATTATTGTCTGGGAATCTAAGTCTCTTTGTAGGTCTCTAAGGAGTTGCTTTATGAATTTGGGTGCTCCTGTATTGGGTGCATATATATTTAGGATAGTTAGCTCTTCTTGTTGAATTGATCCCTTTACCATTATGTAGTGGACTTCTTTGTCTCTTTTGATCTTTGTTGGTTTAAAGTCTGTTTTATCAGAGACTAGGATTGCAACCCCTGCTTTTTTGTTTTCCATTTGCTTGGTAGATCTTCCTCCATCCCTTTATTTTGAGTCTGTGTGTCTCTGCATGTGAGATGGGTATCCTGAATGAAGCACACTGATGGGTCTTGACTCTTTATCCAATTTGCCAGTCTTTGTCTTTTAATTAGGGCATTTAACCTATTTACATTTAAGATTAATATTGTTATGTGTGCATTTGATCCTGTCATTATGATGTTAGCTGGTTATTTTGCCTGTTAGTTGCAGTTTCTTCCTCATATCGATGGTCTTTACAATTTGGCATATTTTTGCAGTGGCTGGTATCAGTTGTTCCTTTCCATGTTTAGTGCTTCCTTCAGGAGCTCTAGTAAGACATGCCTGGTAGTGACAATATCTCTCAGCCTTTGCTTGTCTGTAAAGGATTTTATTTCTCCTTCACTTATGGAGTTTAGTTTGTCTGGATATGAGATTCTGGGTTGAAAATTATTTTCTTTTAAGAATGTTGAATATTGGTCCCCACTCTCTTCTGGATTGCAGTTTCTGCCAAGAGATCCACTGTTAGTCTGATGGGCTTCCCTTTGTGGGTATCCCGATCTTTCTCTCTGGCTGCTCTTAAGAGCTTTTTCTTCATTTTGACATTGGTGAATCTGATGATTACCTGTCTTAGGGTTGCTCTTCTTGAGGATTATCTTCGTGGCATTCTCTGTATTTCCTGAATTTGAATGTTGGCCTGCCTTGCTAGTTTGGGGAAGTTCTCCTGGATAATATCCTGACGAGTGTTTTCCAACTTGGCTCCATTCTCCCCATCACTTTCAGGTACACTAATCAGACATGGATTTGGTCTTTTCACATAGTCCCATATTTCTTGGAGGCTTTATTCATTTCTTTTTACTCTTTTTCTCTAAACTTCTCTTCTTGCTTAATTTCATTAATTGGATCTTCAATCACTGAAACCTTCTCTTCCACTTGATCAAATTGGCTACTGGAACTTATGCATGTGTCATGTAGTTATCATGCCATGGTTTTCAGTTCCATCATGTCATTTAATGTCTTCTCTACACTGTTTATTCTAGTTAGCCATTCGTCTAATCTTTTTTCAAAGTTCTTAGCTTCCTTGTGATGGGTCCGAACATTGTCCTTTAGCTCAGAGAAGTTTGTTATTACCTACCTTCTGAAGCCTACTTTTGTCAACTCGTCAAAGTCATTCTCCATCCAGCTTTGTTCTGTTGCTGACGAGGAGCTGCATTCCTTTGGAGGAGAAGAAATGCTCTGGTTTTTAGAATTTTCAGTTTTTCTGCTCTGATTTCTCCCCATCTTTGTGGTTTTGTCTACCTTTGGTCTTTGATGTTGGTGACCTACAGCTGGGATTTTGGTGTGGATGTGCTTTTTGTTGATGTTGATGCTATTTCTTTCTGTTTGTTAGTTTTTCTTCTACCAGTCAGGACCCTCAGCTGTGGGTCTGTTGGAATTTGCTGGAGGTCCATTCCAGACCCTGTTTACCTGTCTATCACCAGCAGAGGCTGCAGAACAGCAAATATTGCTGCCTGAACCTTCCTCTGGAAGCTTCATCTCAGAGGGGCACCCAGTCATATGAGATGTCAATCAGCCCCTACTGGGAGGTATCTCCCATAGGCTACACGGGGGTCAGGCAGCAAATGAGGAGGCAGTGTGTCCATTCTCAGAGCTCAAACACCATGCTGGGAGAACCACTGCTCTCTTCAGAGCTTTCAGACAGGGATGTTTAAGTCTGCAGAAGTTTCTGCTGCCTTTTGTTCAGCTATGCCCTACCCCCAAAGGTGGAGTCTACAGGGGCAGGCAGGCCTCACTGAGCTGTGGTGGGCTACACCCAGTTGAAGCTTCCCAGCCACTTTGTTTACCTACTCAAGCCTCAGCAATGGCAGACACCCCTCCCCCAGCCAGGCTGCCTCCTCGCAGTTTGATCTTGGACTGCTGCACTAGCAGTGAGCAAGGCTCTATGGGCGTAGGATCTACTGAGCCAGGCACAGGAGGGAACTTCCTGGTCTGCTGGTTGTGAAGACTGAGGGAAAAGCGCAGTATTTGGGCAGAGGTGTACCATTCCTCCAGGTACAGACTGTCATGGCTTCCCTTGGCTAAGAAAGGGAAATTCCCTGACCCCTTGTGCTTCCCAGGTGAAGCAACGCCCCACCCTGCTTCGGCTCATCCTCTGTGAGTTGCACCCACTGTCCAACCATTCCCAGTGAGATGAACCAGGTTCCTCAGTTGGAAATGCAGAAATCACCCATCTTTGGCATCAATCACACTGGGAGCTGCAGACGAGAGCTGTTCCTATTAGGCCATCTTAGGTTGTTTTCCAATAAATGGTAACTTTAAGCTTTCACCTGGCCCTGGGACCTCCTCATAAATTTTGGCTAAGAATTCCCAGATCATGAAATAGTGTTTTCCCTGTTACCTTCCAATATAGGGGGAAAGCAGTAAATACTTCCCTAAGTCTTTTTTTCCCCTTCATGATTCCCTTGCCATCCTTACCCAAGGCAGCTGTGGGATGGAGCTAGGAGACTAAAGTAAAGAGATAACCCTAGTCAAAGAGCTCTGACAATATGCTGACAAGCATAACATGCTCAATTCCATGATATGCTGAGTCCTGGGCAAGGAAGGAATTCTCAGCATTCTTATACCCACTACCTGACATTTTTGAGAGTCTCACCCTGCTATGGTTTTCTTTAAACAGCGCTTCAGTGATTTACTTATTATGTTTATTGTTCATTGTCTCTCTCAACTAGAATGCAAGCCCCATGAGGGCAGCATCTTTGTAGATGTGTGGTATAAATTGTGTTCCCTGATGCATGCTAAGTTTTTAGAACAAAATCTGTCATAGTGTAGGCTCACCAACATTTGCTGTATGAATGAAAGAACATGGTGAATGTTAGTACTAGTTTAAAAAAATTCATTAGAGGCATAATGTTTTATTAGAATAGTATTAATTTTACCAGTAAATATTGTATTAATCAGGGATATATATATATATATATATGTCATATACATGCAATATATATAGAAAGACTTATTTTGAGAAATTTGCTCACATAGTTGTGAAAACTGAAAAGTCAAAAATCTACAGGGTAAATTGGTTGCAGATTTAGGGAATAGTTGATTCGCAGTTTGAGTCCAAAGGCTGCCTGCTGACAGAATTTTCTCTTCTTTGGGATAGGTAAGTCAACTGATTGATTGAGGCCCACCACATTATGTAGGGCAATATGATTTACTCAAAGTCTATTGATATAAATGTTAATCTCACCTTAAAAAATACCTTTGCAAAAACATCTAGAATAATATTTGACCAAATATCTGGTTACTGTGGTCTAGCAAAGTTGACACATAAAATTAACCATCTCAATGTGTCAACTTTGCTAGGCCATGGTACCCGGATATTTAGCCAAATATTGTTCAAATAAATTTAGAATTTATCACAAATGCTTGATATCATAATTTGATTTACAAATGTCAATCTAATACTTTATTTTAGGGATGAATGATCTCAGAGAGCAACCCTCCCTTCTATAGGCCAAGAAATGGAGTCATTGTGAGATTAGTAACTAATTTACCCGAAATCACAGAGGACCCACACAGCACCCCAAGGCTCCTGACTAACAATCCTATGTTCTTCAACTACAAATGCTATAAAACAAAACAACTATAAAATGCTACTTTAAGTGTTTTGGCCTCTTCTGTTTTGTTTTAAGAAAAAGCTTTGGCACTTTATAATACAACAGAGTGACCAAAGCCATGTTTTAACCTCAGATAACTGTAGATTTAGGAAGTTTATACTGTAGTGTTTCATGGTTTGGGGAGATGGCAATCTGACCTAGATATCTGCACTTGAATATATATAATCAGAATTATTTTCTAATTATTTGTATTGTCTTCAAGGCAGTTTATATTTTTTGCTAAGTCCTACTGGGGATGTATAAAAGAGTAGCGAAGGGTTGACCATAAAAAGGTAAAATAATGGTTGGTCAAGATAAGTTGACCAATATCTGAGTAAAGACTTCAAGGAAGTATAGGAGGAAGCAAATGAATATTTGAGGAAGTGTGTTTAAATCAGAGAGAAAAGCCAGCACAAAGGCTCCAAGTTAGGAGTCTGCCCAGCCTGCTTAAGAAATAGCAGGGAGGCCAGTGTGCTGGGAGCAGAATGGGTGACGCAGTGATGGGAAAATTCATGGGAGATGAGGTGTGGGGCAAAGGTGCATAGTTCATGTAGGGTCTCAGAGGCCATTCTGAATTTTATTCTGATTTAAATGGGGAACCATAGGAGGGTTTTGAGCTGAGGAATGGCATGATACTAGTTTTAAAAGGAATGACTATGGCAACTGAATTTACACTTTGGGTTGTTGTTGGTGTTGGTTGGGGGTTAAGGGTGGGGTTTGTCAAAGCAAGGAGACCATTTGAGTTGAGAGACTACTGCAGTAATCTGAGAAATTCTGGTGGTTCAGACCAGGTATCTCTGGACCTCTCCAAGAAATAGACAGAGTTTTGAATTTGGAATGTGATGGGCAGAGAAGAAGTAAGGATGATTTCAAAGATTTATGGCCTGAGTAACTGGCAGGAAGTAGTTGCCATCTACTAAGACGGAAATGTCCCCACTGTGATTGGAGTATGTTTAAGGAGAAAGAACCAGAGTTCAGATGTGGACATGTCAAGTTTCAGAGGTCTGTTAGACATCCAAATGGAGATACCCAGTTGCTAGCCTGGAGCTCTGTGGAGAGATCTGGGTTTGAGATATAAATCTAAGAGATATAAGTTTTCATTCAATTTGATTATTTATTGGGCACGCTATATAAACTCTATAAATACTGGGCACTAACCTAGACATTTCAGGTACAGATATTAAGAATATATGGTTTCTCCCTCAGAAATATCTTAATTAATGAGAAAAGCAGACATGTAACAAAAACTGCAATATTTAATAAAAGAAGATATAAAGGCCTATAAAGGTGCTGATATACAGAGAATTAACTAATAAATTCCACCCTGAGGAATAGTCAGGAAGAGCTTCAGAGAGAAAGTAAATAATTGATTGGAACTTTAAGGTGAAGAAGGATTTCTCTGGGTGGACAAAGTAGGATCTTCCAAGTAGAGTGGAAACCATGAGCAAATGCAGTTTCACTCTGCAAAAGGTAAACATGCTCTGGAATGCCTTAACTTGTAACAAATTAATCAACTCAATACCTGCTACATTTTCCCTCACAATTTGGAATATATAAAGAGACACATATTACTATAGACCAATACCTGGTCATAAATGAGATTGAGGGACCTTTATTCATGAAGCTTAAAAATAAAGGCTGCCCTTCATGTCAGTTGCAGGTTTATATCTAGCTCTATAATATTAACTGAGGTGTCTTTTTCTATGTTTTCTGTGTATGATAAGTTTTTAAAAAACAAAGACAGACAGGGGCGGAGCAAGATAGCCGAATAGGAACAGCTCCAGTCTCCAGGTCCCAGTGCGAGTGACACAGAAGAAAGGTGATTTCTACATTTTCAACTGAGGTACTGGGTACATCTCACTAGGGAGTGCAGGACAATTGGTGCTGGTCAGCTGCTGCAGCCCGACCAGTGAGAGCTGAAGCAGGGCAAGGCATCGCATCACCTGGGAAGTGCAAGGGGGAAGGGGAAGCTTTTCCTAGCCAGGGGAACTGAGACACACAACACCTGGAAAATCAGGTAACTCCCACCCCAATACTGCACTTTACCAAGGGTCTTAGCAAACAGGCACACCAGGAGATTATATCCCACACCTGGCTGGGAGGGTCCCATGCCCATGGAGCCTCCCTTATTGCTAGCACAGCAGTCTGTGATCTAACTTCAAGGCAGCAGTGAGGCTGGGGGAGGGGCGCTCGCCATTGCTGAGGCTTAAGTAGGTAAACAAAGCCGCTGGGAAGCTCAAACTGGGTGGAGCTCACAGCAGCTCAAAGAGGCCTGCCTGTCTCTGTAGACTCCACCTCTGAGGACAGGGTACAGCTAAACAACAACAACAACAACAAAAAAAAAAAAAACAGCAGAAACCTCTGCAGATGCAAACGACTCTGTCTGACAGCTTTGAAGAGAGCAGTGGATCTCCCATCATGGAGGCTGAGATCTGAGAACGGACACACTGCCTACTCAAGTGGGTCCCTGATCCCTGAGTAACCTAACTGGGAGACATCCCCCACTAGGGGCAGTCTGACACCCCACACCTCACACGGTGGAGTACACCCCTGAGAGGAAGCTTCCAAAGCAAGAATCCGACAGGTACACTCGGTGTTCAGCAATATTCTATCTTCTGCAGCCTCTGCTGCTGACACCCAGGCAAACAGCATCTGGAGTGGACCTCAAGCAATCTCCAACAGCCTAGAGCTGAGGGTCCTGATTGTTAGAAGGAAAACTAACAAACAGGAAGGATACCCACACCAAAACCCCATCAGTACGTCATCATCATCAAAGACAAGAGGCAGATAAAACCACAAAGATGGGGAAAAAGCAGGGCAGAAAAGCTGGAAATTCAAAACATAAGAGCGCATCTCCCCCTCCAAAGGAATGCAGCTCATCGCCAGCAACAGATCAAAGCTGACAGAGAATGACTTTGACGAGATGAGAGAAGAAGGCTTCAGTCCATCAAACTTCTCAGAGCTAAAGGAGGAATTATGCACCCAGCGCAAAGAAACTAAAAATCTTGAAAAAACAGTGGAAGAATTGATAACTAGAATAATTAATGCAGACAAGGCCATAAATGAAATGACAGAGATGAAAACCATGACACAAGAAATACATGACAAATGCACAAGCTTCAGTAAATGACTCGATCAACTGGAAGAAAGAGCATCAGTGATTGAGGATCAAATGAATGAAATGAAGTGAGAAAAGAAATCTAAAGAAAAAAGAAGAAAAAGAAATGAACAAAGCCTGCAAGAAGTATGGGATTACGTAAAAAGACCAAATCTACGTCTGATTGGGGTGCCTGAAAGTGAGGGGGAAAATGGAACCAAATTGGAAAACACTCTTCAGGATATCATCCAGGAGAACTTCCCCAACCTAGCAGGGCGGGCCAACATTCAAATTCAGAAAACACAGAGAACACCACAAAGATACTCCTCCAGAAGAGCAACTCCAAGACACATAATTGCCAGATTCACCAAAGTTGAAATGAAGGAAAAAATCTTAAGGGCAGCCAGAGAGAAAGGTCAGGTTACCCACAAAGGGAAGCCCATCAGACTGACAGCAGATCTCTCGGCAGAAACTCTACAAGCCAGAAGAGAGTGGGGGCCAATATTCAACATTCTTAAAGAAGAGAATTTGCAACCCAGAGTTTCATATCCAGCCAAACTAAGTTTCATAAGTGAAGGAGAAATAAAATCCTTTAGAGATAAGCAAATGCTTAAAGATTTTGTCACCACCAGGCCTGCCTTACAAGAGACCCTGAAGGAAGCCCTAAACATGGAAAGGAACAACCGGTACCAGCCATTGCAAAAACATGCCAAAATGTAAAAACCATCAAGGCTAGGAAGAAATTGCATCATCTAACGAGCAAAATAACCAGTTAATATCATAATGGCTGGATCAAGTTCACACATAACAATATTAACCTTAAATGTAAATGGACCAAATGGTCCAGTTAAAAGACACAGACTGGCAAACTGGATAAAGGGTCAGGACCCATCAGTTTGCTGTATTCAGGAGACCCATCTCACATGCAGAGACATACATAGGCTCAAAATAAAGGGATGGAGGAAGATCTACCAAGCCAATGGAGAACAAAAAAAAGCAGGGGTTACAATCCTAGTCTCTGATAAAACAGACTTTCAACCATCAAAGATCAAAAGAGACAAAGAAGGCCATTACATAATGGTAAAGGGATCAATTCAACAGGAAGAGCTAACTTTCCTGTACCCAATACAGGAGCACCCCGATTCATAAAGCAAGTCCTTAGAAAATTACAAAGAGAATTAGATTTCCATACAATAATAATGGGAGACTTCAACATCCCACTGTCAACATTAGACAGATCAACAAGACAGAGTTAACAAAGACATCCAGGAATGGAACTCATTTCAGCAGCAAGCAGACCTAATAGACATCTACAGAACTCTCCACCCCAAGTCAACAGAATATACATTCTTCTCAGCACCACATCGCACTTATTCCAAAATTGACCACATAATTGGAAGTAAAGCACTCCTCAGCAAATGTACAAGAACAGAAATTATAACAAACTGTCTCTCAGACCACAGTGCAATCAAACTAGAACTCAGGACTAAGAAACTCAATCAAAACCGCTCAACCACATGGAAACTGAATAACCTGCTCCTGAATGACTACTGGGTACATAATAAAATGAAGGCAGAAATAAAGATGTTCTTTAAAGCCAATGAGAACAAAGATACAACATACCAGAATCTCTGGGACACATTTAAAGCAGTGTGTAGAGGGAAATTTATAGCACTAAATGCCCACAAGAGAAAGCTGGAAAGATCTAAAATTGACACTCTAACATCACAATTAAAAGAACTAGAGAAGCAAGAGCAAACACATTCAAAAGCTAGCAGAAGGCAAGAAATAACTAAGATCAGAGCAGAACTGAAGGAGAAAGAGACACAGAAAACCCTCCAAAAAATCAATGAATCCAGGAGTTGGTTTTTTGAAAAGATCAACAAAATTGATAGACTGCTAGCAAGACTAATAAAGAAGAAAAGAGAGAAGAATCAAATAGATGCAATAAAAAATGATAAAGAGGATATCACCACTGACCCCCAGAAATACAAACGACCATCAAAGAATACTATAAACACCTCTATGCAAATCAGCTAGAAAATCTAGAAAAACTGGATAATTTCCTGGACACTTACACTCTCCCAAGACTAAACCAGGAAGAAGCTGAATCCCTGAATAGACCAATAGCAGGCTCTGAAATTGAGGCAATAATTAATAGCCTACCAACCAAAAAAAGTCCAGGACCAGATGGATTCACAGCTGAATTCTACCAGCGGTACAAGGAGGAGCTGGTACCATTCCTTCTGAAACTATTCCAATCAATAGAAAAAGAGGGAATCCTCCCTAACTCATTTTATAAGGCCAACATCATCTTGATACCAAAGCCTGGCAGAGACACAACAAAAAAAGAGAATTTTAGACCAATCTCCCTGATGAACATCGATGCAAAAATCCTCAATAAAATACTGGCAAACCAGATCCAGCAGCATATCAAAATGCTTATCCACCATGATCAAGTGGGCTTCATCCCTGGGATGCAAGGCTGGTTCAACATATGCAAATCAGTAAATGTAATCCAGCATATAAACAGAACCAAAGACAAAAACCACATGATGATCTCAATAGATGCAGAAAAGGCATTTGACAAAATTCAACAGCCCTTCATGCTAAAAAAACTCAATAAATTCAGTATTGATGGAACGTATCTCAAAATAATAAGAGTTATTTTTGACAAACCCACAGCCTATATCATACTGAATGGGCAAAAACTGGAAAAATTCCCTTTGAAATCTGGCACAAGACAGGGATGCTCTCTCTCACCACTCCTATTCAACATAGTGTTGGAAGTTCTGGCTAGGGCAATCAGGCAAGGGAAAGAAATAAAGGATATTCAATTAGGAAAAGAAGAAGTCAAATTGTCCCTGTTTGCAGATGACATGATTGTATATTTAGAAAACCCCATCGTCTCAGCCCAAAATCTACTTAAGCTCATAAGAAACTTCAGCAAAGTCTCAGGATACAAAATTAATGTGCAAAAATCACAAGCATTCTTATACACCAGTAACAGTCAGAGAGCCAAATTATGAATGAACTTCCATTCACAATTGCTTCAAAGAGAATAAAGTTCCTAGGAATTCAACTTACAAGGGATGTAAACGACCTCTTCAAGGAGAACTACAAAGCACTGCTCAGTGAAATCAAAGAGGACACAAACAAATGGAAGAACATACCATGCTCATGGATAGGAAGAATTAATATCATGAAAATGGCTGTACTAACCACTGTCATTTTTAGATTCAATGCCATCCCCATCAAGCTACCAATGAGTTTCTTCACAGAACTGGAAAAAACTGCTTTAAAGTTCATATGGAACCAAAAAAGAGCCCACATTGCCAAGACAATCCTAAGTCAAAAGAACAAAGCTGGAGGCACCACGCTACCTGACTTCAAACTATACTACAAGGCTACAGTAACCAAAACAGCATGGTACTGGTACCAAAACAGAGATATAGACCAATGGAACAGAACAGAGTCCTCAGAAATAATACCACACATCTACAGCCATCTGATCTTTGACAAACCTGACAAAAACAAGAAATGGGGAAAGGATTCCCTATTTAATAAATGGTGCTGGAAAAATTGGGTAGCCATAAGTGGAAAGCTGAAACTGGATCCTTTCCTTACTCCTTATATGAAAATTAATTCAAGATGGATTAGAGACTTAAATGTTAGACCTAATACCATAAAAACCCTAGAAGAAAACCTAGGTAATACCATTCAGGACATAGGCATGGGCAAGGACTTCATGTCTAAAACACCAAAAGCAATGGCAACAAAACCAAAATTGACAAACGGGATCTAATTAAACTAAAGAGCTTCTGCACAGCAAAAGAAACTACCATCAGAGTGTACAGGCAACCCACAGAGTGGGAGAAAATTTTTGCAATCTACTCATCAGACAATGTGCTAATATCCAGAACCTACAAAGAACTCAAACAAATTTACAAGAAAAAAACAAACAACCCCATCAAACAGTGGGCAAAGGAGATGAACAGACATTTCTCAAAAGAAGACATTCATACAGCCAACAGACACATGAAAAAATGCTCATCATCACTCGCCATCAGAGAAATGCAAATCAAAATCACAATGAGATACCATCTCACACCAGTTAGAATAGCAATCATTAAAAAGTCAGGAAACAACAGGTGCTGGAGAGGATGTGGAGAAATAGGAACACTTTTACACTGTTGGTGGGATTGTAAACTAGTTCAACCATTATGGAAAACAGTATGGCGATTCCTCAAGGATCTAGAACTAGAAGTACCATATGACTCAGCCATCCCATTACTGGGTATATACCCAAAGGATTATAAATCATGCTGCTATAAAGACACATGCACACCTATGTTTATTGCGGCACTATTCACAATAGCAAAGACTTGGAATCAACCCAAATGTCCATCAATGACAGACTGGATTAAGAAAATGTGGCGCATATACACCATGGAATACTATGTTGCCATAAAAAAGGATGAGTTCGTGTCCTTTGTAGGGACATGGATGCAGCTGGAAACCATCATTCTCAGCAAACTATCACAAGAAGAGAAAACCAAACACCGATGTTCTCACTGATAGGTGGGAACTGAGCAATGAGGTCCCTTGGACTCAGGAAGGGGAACATCACACACCGGGGCCTATCATGGGGAGGGGGGAGGGGGGAGGGATTGCATTGGGAGTTATACCTGATGTAAATGACAAGTTGATGGGTGCTGACGAGTTGATGGGTGCTGACAAGTTGATGGGTGCAGCACACCAACATGGCACAAGTATACGTATGTAACAAACCTGCACGTTATGCACATGTACCCTAGAACTTAAAGTATAATAATAATAAAATAAGTAAATAAATAAATAATATAAAAATCGAAGACAGAGCAGCAGCCAGAGTAATCTAGTGTCATGGCACACAGAATGGAGGATATTGCTGAACCCAGATTTAAAAAAAAAGAAGTAAATTCTTCTTTTTATAAGTATGGCCCTGAGCTCATCTCAGAGCATAAACAATAGAATTTAGAATATCTTTTATGACTCCGTCTGGCACCTCCTAAACTAGATCAAGATTCTCTAGCTCAGGGAAGAAGGGCAAAGGATGAGAAGGCACAGAGAGGATATAAACAGAGAGATTGGTGGTGCCAGGCTCTGAAGAAGGTCCAACTTGGAAGGTCATTTCAGACAGGAGTGGAGTCAGCATTTGAGGACTGTCTGGTCTCTACTCCCACCAGGACTGCACTGTCAGCCAGCTTGGCATGTATGGGCCACCCAACAGGAGTTTTTCTTGACTGTGCCCTAATCTTTTACTTTCCCAAGTTTCTCTGTATGGGTACCTTCCCTTTTAAAAGCTCCAGACACAGCCAAGCACCACTATTGCTCCAGCAAAGTATGAAACCCCAGAAATCAATGGTTTGGGGAAGTGTCTTAGGGGAAATAAAAGCTTCCTTATTCTTAGATGGGATAGAACAAGAGCAGTTCAGGATCAATAACCATCCACCCCATGATAAAACATGCCCCTTCCAGAATCTTTCCTTTTTTGTTCATTCTAGGTGTCTGTCTGGAACAGCTGGGGTATTTGAGCCACAGCTAAGCTTCTGAAAGCATTCTAAGGAATAGTTTTTCACTTACTTGATTCCTTTGAAAATAGGAGTATCTTATGTGATAACTGCTATCCCAGAGTCTTTGATCTTCTGTTTCTTCTCAAGTCTTGGCTACCGTGTACTACTTCAAAGCTCTGTAGATATTTTATTCTAAAGAAGAGAAACTTGGTTCCTTTAAGTTGTTGTTGAAACATTTCTCCCTGGGTATAAACTTGGGTTTGTATCTGGGAGCTCTGTTAAAAAAAATAAAAATAAAAATAAAAGTCTTTAGTAAGCCAAAGCTGTTAGAAGCTTATAAGTAAGTGACATTACAATTGACGGGCAGTAAATAGTGGAAAGATCGCATGACTAACTTCTCCTTCAGATCTGAGACAACCTGGAGCGAGACCTTTGTACTCTCTGCTCAGAAAAGCATATAGTGACTCGGGGTTTGATGCAGTACAAAAATGACATGCTTATGTACAACTTTAACTTTCTGCAGCACTTTTTACAACTTCTTGTGAATGAAGTAGGCAGGGCTCGCATTTGACAAATGAACTATGTCCAGCGTGAGGCAGAGTTAAAACCCTTTCCTTGGCTCAGGAACTTCAGGCTGGGGCCTGTGTCTGCTCTCCCTGCATCCCTGTCCTCTAGCAGATAAGCTCTCTGCTAACATGCTGAGTGTCCTCGGTAAATACTCAATCTCTCTGTCTCGTCTTCTAACCTCCACAATAAAGCCCTTCGTAGTTTTAACTATCTTTTTCACTGTGCCCCAGTGAGCAAGAGTTTGGAACTTGATTGCTGATGGAAAGGCAATATTTGGATGGCTAAACACGCTTTCCAAGCTATCTCGCTGATTTTCCTCTCATTCCTGGAGATAACTCATCTTTTTGTAAGTATTTCTTTGAGTCTGTGGACTGCTCCTTATAACGCTCTTGTAGGTCCTGCCTTCATTTGGGAACAGGGGCAGGCGGAAAGAAAAGGAAGTGTATTGCAACTACCAATATCTTCCTCTAGGAGGAGCTGCGCAGCCCAGATGAGAGTGACACGCACCAACTCCAGCTACTCGCCGAGAAGACTTCATCCCAGCAACTCGGAATGCTTGGCCGGGGCGGCACTCGGTCTCTCCGCAGCAGTTCTCGAACTGGCCTCCTTGAACGTCGGCTTCCCCTTCGCTTCTGCAGCCTGGATCTGGGGGGCGGCGGGCCAGGCCCCGCGTGACCCCTGGTGAACGGTGGCCGCCTTTTCCCACCCCTGCTCTCCCATCCTCCCTTCCCGTTTTACCCCGCCCCCTCTCTCCTCCCCAAGCCTGACAGCCCACGAGCTGCCAAGCAGGGCGCAGCCATGGGAAGAGGAGGAGGGCTAGGGAGCGGCGGCGGCGGCGGCGGCGGCAGCGGCAGCGGCGGCTGCTACAGTGGCGGTGGCGGCGGCGGCTGCTGCTGAGCCCGGGCGGCGGCGGGGACCCCGGGCTGAGGCCACGCGGGCCAGAGGCCCCAGCACCGTTGGCCCCAGCGCAGACGCGAACCCGCGGTCTCTCTCCAGAGGCGAAGCTCGGAGGTACTGGAGTGGGGCTCCGGGAGTCTGGCTTTATTTTCCTCCTGTTGTGCCAGGGGGCCTGAGAGTGAACCCTGGGACTCTAGTTGTTTTTGAAAATGGGAGGATCTGTCTTATATATTTACATGGATAATTTTTTATTTCGGATGACTTGGCTGTGCTCCCCTCCTCCTTGCGAAGAAGTTGTTTTCTGCTGGTGGGTTGTTGTAACTCAATCGTGTGTGTGTGTGTGTGTGTGTGTGTGTGTGTGTGTGTGTGTGTGTCTGGAAGTTGGTGGGGGCGGCAGGGAGTTGCGGGAGACAGATGAACCATCCCACTCTGGCGTCTGCTCTGGCCCGCGAGTAGGGTGCGTGGAGGGGTTTACTGCGGAGATAGTTTTGTTAAAGTCATAAAAGTTTTGCTAGTGTGTTTCTGTTTGCCATCATCTGCCTGGCTGAGGCAGAACTGCCGAGGCTGCTGCTGCTGCGCGGGGAAGGATCTCCGGCAGCGAGACTGGAGAGATTGGGAAGGTCGAGCTGTGTGCGTGGACACCGCGCGCAGAGCGCGCAGTCTTTTGCGCGTTTGTGCGGGCTGCAGCCGCACATTGGCACCGGTGGAACTGGGGTCAGTAGAGTGACAGCCACCAGTCCGCATGAATTGGGGTAAGTGGAAATTGTGGCGAGCCGTCCTCCCCAAGCCTCTGACACACTAGTGGTTGTAAAATCAACCAGGCTTAAAGTTTTGACAGAACTGCCAGAGGCTGCGGGTCAATGGGGTGGCCGCGTGTCTAGGGAGAGGGCGCTGGCGGCACAGAGGGTGCGGGTCAGGGTCACCCACTTGTGAGTGCGTGGGGAAGTCTATTTGGGGCGAATGCTTTACATATAGCCCGAGGAGATGCCTGTTGAGACCGAGCTGCGGGGGTTCTCAGTCTGGCGTGGACTGTGTGTCCTGAATGAGTGTAAGTGTGCGCTGTGTGCGCGCGTGCGAGTGTGCGCCTGGGGAGGCGTGTCGGCGCCTGAGCCAGTAGGGTGTGCAGGGTGGAAGAGGCCACAGAGGTGCCGCCTGCCTGTTTGTGCAGCCAGGAGACCTTGGAAGGGACAGAGAAAGGTAACGCGAGGCCAAAGTGTTGGGAAGTCAGAGTAGTTTCTGCATAGGATTAAGTATTAAGGGCTTTAAAATAATGGTGCCCTGAGTGACTGAGGACTGGAAGTGAGGGTTTGGGGAGTTCTCAGGAGAACTGCATGGGAGGGCGTTTGGGAGGTCTAAGAGATGTGTAATATGTGCGAGTGCAGGACTTCGGAGACAGACACAGGTTGGAGCTATGAATTTGAGATTTTCAGGGTGCTGCTGTCCACAGTCCAGGGACTGGCTGGTTTCAGAGGTGTTCAGGCTCCCTGGTGTGTGTGCCTGGGAAGACACTCATCTTTTCTCGCAGATATGGGATACTGTGGCAGCTCAGGTTCTGTTTCCTGAGCAACTGGTGTTCCAGGCTGGTTTCCACCTGAATCACCCTAGAAGTATATTTTTTCTGATGATAAATGTTGAAACATTTCCAGAAATTAAAATGCTGGATAGAAACAAAATTGATGCAGCAGACAGGATTGTTAGTGATTGGGAGCTCTTTTTCCTTTTGAGAAAAGCAAAGCTTAGTGTTCTCAGATTACATTTCAAGGAGTCTTCAGTTATTTACAGCTTCCTTTTAGATGGGCCTTTGGATGGAGCTGGAAGGATGTGTTTTGGCCTAGAGACCTTTGGAAGACATCATGTGTAGCTTAAAGGGGTTATCCCATCTGTCATCATCTTCTTCCACCCTTGTAAACTTTTGTTTTGCATTAATCTAAGGAAAGTTGGTGAGTCAACATTTAGCTTTTTTGTTGTTGTTGTTGGAGTAAATATATCACAGTGAAATTATAGTTGTGGTCTCCTGAAGGCCATGCAAACCAACACTTAATGGGCAAAGGTGTGAAATGAAAGTCTATAAATGCAATGACAAAGTGACGAGATGAATGCATTCTTTTTTCAAAATGAACATAACTGTGCTCACAAAAATTTATTCTAGCCAGGGTTGGGCCCATGTTTTTTATTATTAGTTTTTAAACAGCAGACTCCACATCATAAACCACTTTAAAATGGATGCTAGAGGCCTATGCTATCTCTGGCGCCTGCTTAAACAGATGTTTACAGTGCTTGGTAACCTATGGGATTGTCATGTTGAGTATCTTGTTAGCTCAGGACATAATGTTTATAGCATAATATAATAAATGGAGCCACAGTTGCAGCGTGCTTCTTCCAAGTGCATGAAGCAAATCTTGCATCAGGGAAACAAATTCTGCAGTTGGTCCAACTTGGCTAGCCTTCTTTGGCTGTCTCCTGGTAAGCACTATTAATGTAAAGATAAATGTGAGTAACAGTGAGAAAGTGGGACAGTAAATTGTTTAGCTTAGTGAAAAAAAGCATGGATTATGCTTTTTAAATCTGCTAACCTGAAGATTACACTTCTCAGATCATACCACTGGTAAATTGCACAACTATGGGAATTTGGTTTGCTTTTAAAGAACAATTTTTAAAAAGTATGTCAATAATGAAAATAACTTATATTTCTTAATGTGTTTACATGTGTCCATACAAGCCAATACTTTTTCTTCTTTAAAAAGAACCCTATAATTTCTGTGGTAATGATTTAAATGTTATGAGCATTCAAATCACCTAATCACCTTTTCAATCTTCAATTGATAAGAATCAAAGTCTGGTAAGACTGGAGTCATCCCTCAGCCAATTGTGTAAACAAGACAGTACAGAATGTCTTTCTGGCAAGTAATGTTTTTCAACCTGAAACAGATAATATAAATAATATGTCCCATAAAAGAATTACTTAGGATGATAATTACTTTAGAGGTAATTATCTGGTGCATGAACCTCCATCTGTGAAAATGGTCTAGTCTATCTCTTCTTGGAAATAATCAGTTGGAAATCTCCCTTTTTCATTGTTCAGTCCATTCTAGGAAAGATTGATTTCTAGAAAGTTCTGCCTTATACTGAATCAACACTTTCTTCCATCCACTTGCCTGTCCTTCAGGAGCTGACCACAATGAATCTAGTCTCTTTTCCCTGTGTTTACCATACTTGAAAACAAACATTATGCTCCTTGCTGAATCCCCTTTTGCCTACTCTTATAGCAGTTTTTCACCCACTGTAGGGTTCCACCCTCCTCTGCCTTGAACCATATGCACTTGATTCTACATTCTCATTGTATTAGTCTGTTCTCATGCTGCTAATAAAGACATACGTGAGACTGTGTAATTTATAAAGAAAAAGAGGTTTAATGGACTCACAGTTCCACATGGTTGGGGAGGCCTCACAATCATTTCAGAAGGTGAAGGAGGAGCAAAGGCATGCCTTACATGACAGCAGGCAAGAAAGCAAGTGCTTTCTATAAAGGGAACTGCCCTTTACAGAACCATCAGATCTCATTAGACTTATTCACTATCATGAGAAAAACATGGGAAAAACCCACTTCCATGATTTAATTAACTCCTACTGGGTCCCTTCCACCACATATGGGAATTATGGGAACTACAGCTGAAGATGACAGTTGGGTGGAGACAAAGCCAAACCATATCGTTCCACTCCTACCCCCTCCTAAATCTCATGTTCTCACATTTCAAAAGCAATCATGCTTTCCCAACAGTGCCCCAAAGTCTTAAGTCATTTCAGCATTAGCTCAAAAATCCACAGTCCAAAGTCTCACCTGAACCAAGGCAAGTCTCTTCTGCCTGTGAGCCAGTAAAATCAAAAGCAAGTTAGTTACTTTCTAAATACAATGGAGGTACAGGCATTGTGTAAATATGCCCATTCCAAATGGGAGAAATTGGCCGAAACAGAGGGGCTATAGGTGCAAGTCCAAAGTCTAATAGGGCAGTCATCAAACATTAAAGTTCCGAAATGATCTCCTTTGACTTCATATCTCACATCCAGGTCACACCGATGCAAAATGTGGGCTCCCATGACCTTGTGTAGCTCCGCCCCTGTGGCTTTGCAGGGTACAACTCCTCTCCTGGCTGTTTTCATAGCTGGCGTTGACTATGGCTTTTCCAGGCACATGGTGCTAGCTGTTAGTGGATCTACCATTCTGGGGGCTGGGGGATGGTGGCCCTCTTCTCATAGCTCTACTAGGCAGTAACCCAGTGGGGACTCTGTGTAGAGGATCCAACTCCACATTTCTTTTCCGCATTGCCCTAGCAGGGGTTCTTTATGAGGGCTCTGCCCCTGCAGCACAACTCTGCCTGGACATCCAGGCATTTCCATACATCCTCTGAAATCTAGGTGGAAGTTCCCAAACCTCTATTCTTGTCTTCTGTGCACCTACAGGACCAACACCACATGGAAGCTGCCAAGACTTCAGGCTTTCACCCTCTTCAGTCATGGCCTGAGCTGTACCTTGGCCCCTTTTAGACATGGCTGGAGGGGCTGGGACACAGGGCACCAAGTCCCTAGGCTGCACCTAACAGGCCCAGAAAACCATGTTTCCCTCCTAGGCCTCCGGACCTGTGATGGGAGGGGCTGCCATAAAGACCTCTGACATGTTCTGGAGACATTTTCCCTATTGTCTTGGTGACCAACATTTGGCTTTTCATTACTTATGCAAATTTCTGCAGCAGTCTTAAATTTCTCCCCAGAAAATGGATTTTTCTTTTCTATGGCATCATCAGCCTGCAAATTTTCCAAACTTTTATGCTCTTTTCACCTCATGAATGCTTTGCTGCTTAGAAATTTCTTCTGCCAGATACCCTAAATAATCTCTCTCAAGTTTAAAGTTCCACAGATCTCTAGGGCAGGGGCAAAATGCCTCCAGTCTCTTTGCTAAAGCATTAACAAGAGTCACCTTTGCTCTAGTTCCCAACAAGTTCCTCACCTTGATCTGAGACCACATCAGCCTGGACTTTATTGTCCATATCACTATAAGCGTTTTGGTCAAAACCATTCAACAAGTCTCTAGGAAGTTCCAAACTTTCCACATCTTCCTGTTTTCTGAGCCATTCAAGTCTCTAGAAAGTTCCAAACTTTCCCACATTTTCCTGTCTTCTTTTGGGCTCTCCAAACTGTTCAAACCTCTGCCTGTTACCCAGTTCTAAAGTTGCTTCCACATTTTGGGGTATCTTTACAGCAGCACCCACTCTACCATTACCAATTTACTGTATTAGCCCATTCTCATGCTTCTAATAAAGACATACCCAAGACTGGGTAATTTATAAAGAAAATTAGGTTTAATGGACTCACAGTTCCACATGGCTGGGAGGCCTCTCAATCATGGCAGAAGGTGAACGAGGAATAACGTACTCTCACATGGCGGCAGACAATAAAGCATGTGCCAGGGAACTACCCTTTATAAAACCATCAGATCTCATGAGACTTAATCACTATGGCAAGAACAGCATGGGAAAAACTCACCCTCATGATTCAATTACCTCCCACTGGGTTCCTCCCATGACACATGGGGATTATGGGAGCTACAATTCAAGATGAGATTGGGGTGGGGACACAGCAAAACTGTATCACTGACCATCCCTCCTAATGTGTGTTTTCTAAACTGAAGATTTAGAATTCGTAGTTCTGAACATTCTATATTAAGACAGTTTAATATTAATGAAATTCTTTAGCCATTTCATTATACTCTTGATTAATTTCATACCTATAAACAAAATAACTTGTTCTTTTCAGATTATTAATCATCCATAGTCAAAGCATTTTTGTAATAGCTTCAAAACATTTTTTGATGCCTGAATGTACTATAAATTTATGGAAAGTATAATACTGTGTGGGTAAATAAAATTCTATATACAGTGCAAATAGAGCCTTAATTTCTCCCTATCAGGGAATATCAACCCCAAAATACCAGAAGTAGAATGTTCCAAAGATAAGTGGAAGCTACATGTTATAGACAGGTAGGGACTATGATGTATTTTTTTCATAGGCCTCATTGTGTCTGCTTCCATGAACATGAGTCAGTACTAGCAATCAGGCATGTATTGAAGGCTTGTTCTGCCGAAGTCCCAGAGAGTATGCCATCTGGCCTTAAATGAAGTGAAAGTACATCAAATAAAGATACTTCCTTGGGCAACTGGGATTTAAGATGTATATGCAGGACATGACTAAGTCAACCATCTACTTTTTCTCAGGAGGTAAATGGCTTGCCAATGCCACAGGAAAGTCTAAAGTGTTCACACTCCATAAGCATGTCCCATGTCCTGTTGTGTGTCTGGACAGGAGCTGGACAAAGGCCCTGTTACTACTCCTAGCTTACCAAGTCTTAGCTGCCTTGGAGGAAGACAGCGAATCTGGCTCATCCAGAGGAGAGGCCTGAACTGTGCATTGGGCACCTACCTAGTGTGACTGATTTCTCTTTTATGTATCTGTCTTGGGCTTCCAGCTAAATTGTGAATTCACCTTGCCACCAAGCTAAGAATCTGCCACAGCATTGTCTTCCTGCACACACACACACACACACACACAAACATTTATGGTGGATGATGAAGACAACGTCAGTTTTTCAGCAAGTCTGAATGTGAAACAAATGACTGTGTTTCTTGGCGCAGTGGGGTGGGAGGATGAGAGAGAGGAAACCAACCTGTGATACAAAGTGACATCTGAGCCTACCAAAAGCCCTTTGAGAGACCTTTGATCAAGACAAAGGGATAATCATAGCCTTGTGCACTTAGATAAAATTGTCCATGCTATTCCTGTGTGTGTATGCGTGTGTGTGTTTGTGTGTGTGTGAATGTGTGTGTTTCTTCACTTTACCCCAGCATTATGGTCTCAATTCATATACATTTGCTTTTTTCTTTATTCTATTCTGATATAAAGGGAAGAAATAATCAATGATTCATTTCCTTTTTTTAACATTTCAAAAATTTATTTCACTATTCCCCACCTCCCAGTCCTCACCCCCCAAAATTACAATTACGACAGACCCATTGGCAAGTACTTGGACATGCAATTTTCAAACCAAAGGTTTACTTTGCTATAAGAAACATCTAAGTTAGGATGTTATAATATGAAATAATAGCAAATTAGATGTCAAGAAACCTGGGTCCTCTCCAAGCTCTGCCTTTAATGGGCTTTGTATTTTTTGGCAAACTATTTAACCTTCCTGGGCTTCATATTTCTTATATGTTAAAAACAAACAAGCAAAAAGGAGGAGTAAACGAAATGACCCCTTAGAATTCTCTTCAGGGCTATGGTTTGAATGCATTTAATTATCGAATTTCTCTCTTCTTTTAAATGTAAGCATCAAGAAAATGTTTGCCTATTTTATTCTCTCATCATTAATTTTTAATCAATAAAATAGATAAAAATTTTATCAAAACCATGTTTCTTGCTTTCACTCTAAAACAATGCAACTCACCACTATCTGATTCAGAAAGTCTTTCTGAAATAGTGTTTTTTTCTTTTGTTGTTGTTTTTTATTTATGCTAAAGAAAATTCATTGATGAGTACCAAGTTCTTAAAAGAAGGTTGGAAAAGTCATTGTTGTTTAGTCTGAACTTCTTTCTTCAGTGCGTCCTCCTACCTCTTAAATAGGCAAATAAAGCCTTAGGCCAGGCACTAATTTTACTTAGTAATGATTCATAAGAAGGTAGTGATTTTGTCAGAAATTGCTGGGCTGCATGCTTTTAATCAACGTCTAAACTTACCTTCAAATACTCCATTCCAAAATCAGCAGATAATTTCTTCTAGAGAGTCTTTCAAACTCTAGTGTCAAACACATGTGTTTACTGTTTTGATTAGGGCTTATTTCTTTTGTTGTTGATAAGACTTCAGCCAGTTTTCTTTTTTTTTTTTTTTT
>NC_045437.1:41444299-41457005 GCF_002776525.5 Piliocolobus tephrosceles
ACATAATCCCATACTTCTTGCAGGCTTTGTTCATTTCTTTTTCTTCTTTTTTCTTTTGGTTTCTCTTCTCGCTTCATTTCATTCATTTGATCCTCAATCGCTGATACTCTTTCTTCCAGTTGATTGAGTCCGTTACTGAAGCTTGTGCATTTGTCACGTATTTCTCGTGTCATGGTTTTCATGTCTGTCATTTCGTTTATGACCTTCTCTGCATTAATTAGTCTAGTTGTCAATTCTTCCACTCTTTTTTCAAGGTTTTTAGTTTCTTTGCGCTGGGTACGTAATTCCTCCTTTAGCTCTGAGAGGGTTGATGGACTGAAGCCTTCTTCTCTCATCTCGTCAAAATCATTCACTGACCAGCTTTGATCCCTTGCTGGCGATGGGCTGTGCTCCTTTGCAGGGGGAGATGCGCTCTTATTTTTTGAATTTCCAGCTTTCCTGCCCTGCTTTTTCCCCATCTTTGTGGTTTTATCTGTCTCTGGTCTTTGATGATGGTGACGTACTGATGGGGTTTTGGTATAGGTGTCCTTCCTGTTTGATAGTTTTCCTTCTGACAGTCAGGACCCTCAGCTATAGGTCTGTTGGTGATTGCTTGAGGTCCACTCCAGACCTGTTTGCCTGGGTATCAGCAGCAGAGGTTGCAGAAGATAGAATATTGCTGAACAGCGAGTGCACCTGTCTGATTCTTGCTTTGGACACTTCCTCTCAGGGGTGTACTCCACCGTGTGAGGTGTGGGGTGTCAGACTGCCCCTAGTGGGGGATGTCTCCCAGTTAGGCTACTCAGGGGTCAGGGACCCACTTGAGCAGGCAGCCTGCCCCTTCTCAGATCTCAACCTCCGTGTTGGGAGATCCACTGCTCTCTTCAAAGGTGTCAGACAGAGTCGTTCGCGTCTGCACGGGCCTCTGCTGCTTTAGCTGAGCCCTGTCCCCAGAGGCGGAGTCTACAGAGACAGGCAGGTTTCCTTGAGCTGCTGTAAGCTCCACCCAGTTCGAGCTTCCCAGGGGCTTTGTTTACCTACTTAAGCCTCATCGATGGCAGGCGCCCCTCCCCTAGCCTCGCTGCTGCCTTGCCCTTAGATTGCCTCAGACTGCTGTGTTAGCAATGAGGGAGGCTCCGTGGGTGTGGGACCCTCCTGGCTGGGTGTGGGATATATTCTCCGGTGTGCCGGTGTGCTTACAGCGCAGTATTGGGGTGGGAGTTACCCGATTTTACAGGTGTTGTGTGTCTCAGTTCCCCTGGCTAGGAAAAGGGACTCCCTTCCCCCTTGCGCTTCCCAGGTGAGGCGATGCCTCGCCCTGCTTCAGCTCTCACTGGTCAGGCTGCAGTAGCTGACCAGCACCGATTGTCCGGCACTCCCTAGTGAGATGACCCCAGTACCTCAGTTGAAAAATGCAGAAATCACCAGTCTTCTGTGTCGCTCGCGCTGGGAGATGGAGACTGGAGTTGTTCCTATTCGGCCATCTTGCTCCGCCCTTCTTTAGACTAATATCATTATATTCCCAATGAATTATACTCTTAGGTTGTGAATTTGTTTAAAGATAAATCTATCTCCAGCTGGTTGGCTTCTAAGTAGAAAGGGTATCCTAGGGAAGAAGTGCACTTCACAGGGATTCAGTACAGGTGTAGAGAATTCCCTCATAGAGAATTGGAACACATTAAGAGTTTGCAAATTGCAAAGGTACTTTTATGTGCTTATCCATGGTGGACAACCTGTGTCCTAGGGAAGAAGTGCATTTCACAGGGATTCAGCACAGGTGTAGAGAATTCCCTGATAGGGAACTGGAACACATCAAGATTTTGCAAACTGAACAGGTACTTTTATGTACTTATCCATGGTTGACAGCCTACTGTGCTAGACATTTGCTGTAGTAACTCCTTGATTTTTTCCTCAGTTATTTATAAAATCAAACATTTGAAGTAGCCTATTGAAAACTCTTAAAAGAGGCCTCTCCTGTATTCCTTTAGAATACAGTATATTAAACAAGAGATAAAGTCCAAAGAAAAATCCTTATTCTTTTCTTGCTTTAAAAAATGCACTTTATTGTATTAAGCATTATATCTATCTTTTAAAACTTTCAATTGCCATATCAATGAAAGTAGAGTGTTATCATTACAAAACAGAATCGCAGACAGTGCTTATTGAAAGAAAAGATGCATAATTGATGCTGTAAATGCTCATCTTGAATTTGATGATGGCTGGTGAGAAACCTCAGTCGGACATTCAATTTTGATTGCCATTGGTAAGAAAGGTAGCCTTTGTTCTTTGTCATTATGTGGTACATGATCCTAATTCACCCTATCAGCTGCTTCTCTGCACACTTTCAAGCTATGTGATTGTTATACTAGAAAGCATCTAAATTGGCCAAACTAATGAAGACTAATCTGACAAAGCATGTATGAATGACAAATTGTGAAAAGACCCTGGAAATAGAGCCTCTTCAGTGGCTTCTTCCCCTAGGGGTAGAAGTTACCAGAATCCCTGGGCAAGATGAAAGAGATAAAGGAATGACATCATTTTTATACCCAGCAAATCAGAAATATTAAAGAAAGAGAAGCAAGAATGAAGAACTACTACTTTCATAGTTCATTCTTTCAATGTAGCACCTTATTTCCCATAGAGACACTGGCGAAACCATGCTTTGCTTTGTCATAGAATAGATGTTCAGTAAATATTTTGTAGGTGGCCTTAATATGTAGTAAAACAGAGAGAAATATGGAAGCATTGACAAGAAGTTTGTGGATAATTTGAGGGCAAAAGGATGTGGATAGGATCAGGTTCATAATGCAAATTTGCTATTATTCTCCTTAGATTAATGATGTCACCCAAACTTCATGACCTGCTTTTCAAGGTGTATGCTGTTCACAGCCTTGGAAACATTTAGAAGTTTTTAATACTTGGAGCAAGATGGATGTATGTTTCACATTTTATCTAGGACTTAGTAGGACTTGGGAGACATATCTACTTTGCCAGATCTTAGTACACTTATTATGGAGCATGACATTTTAATTCTCTTTGCTTTTGTCCTATAAAGTTTAGTGTTTTAATTTATTTTTCTCAGTGCATATAGGGAGAGAATTATTCATATAATCTGAAAAGTACTTTGAAAACTGCTTGGGAAGAGATGTTGAATAAATAAGTTTTTTTTTTTTTTTTTTTTTTTTAATTAGCCTACAGGATGTAAGTCTGGCCAGGCTAGTGGTATTTCTGGTATCATTGTGAAAAATCAAAAACAGAACATGTATTTATCAATCCATTAGTGTGTTCCCAGGAATGTGCTAGACACTAGGGAATATAAAAATAGTATAAAACATGACTCTTGACTTTAGGACCAAGCATTAAAGCCAGAAGGCAACACTATTAATGTAAATTCATGGTGTGATTATGGAACAGTTTATGACTGTACAACTTAATGAAAAGTTCATTACAGACTAAAAATACTACATTTATTTAGTGAGAAGGAAAATCTGTTCAGATTGAAGAATTTGAAGAGTGGCCTTCATGGGCAACATGGCTCCTGAGTCAGGACTTAAGATATGGTATTTTTTTTTTTTTTTTTTTTTTTTTGATAGGTTAGAAGGGTTGGAGAGGTTTCATGCAAGGGGTTAGGAACTGAGGACCAGGAGGCGTTATCTTGAGTTCACTGGGGTTATTGGTAACAGGGAGCAGGCAGAGAGTACCAGGCTGTAGATTTGTTATCCATTGGAAGCTCTTCCCATTGCTTATTATGGTTGCTGCATATAGGCTCATCCCTTGGGTAGGGCCATTGGAACGGCCACCCTGAGCCTATTGCTTATTGGAGAGTGGTGGCTCCTGTGTGGTATTTCAGACATTTCTCTTTTCTGAACATTATGTAAATTCAATCGTAAAACTACTTTCTTAAACAATGTTCCAAGAGGCCTATTAAAGATGCCAATGATATGACTTCCATTCAAGAATACGATCTTGAATGGGCTTTACAATGGCAGAGCTGACCTGAGATTACCTCCTCTACTCCTGCTCTCAAGCCATATGCTGATGCTGACTGTCGTGGTCCAATAGAGCCATAAGGCCTCATAGAACTTGAGATCATCTACCAGTGGCTCTCAACCAAGCCACTGCCTTTCTGCTAGGTAGTGCATAGGGACATTGGGAAATACAGTTATTACAAGAACTGGAAAGAGTTGTAGGCTTTTAGTGCCTGAAGTCAGAAATGCTAAATTTCTGTGATGCCAGGGGCAGTCCTATACAAGAAATTATGCCTCCTCAAATGCCAGTAGATCCTTATTGAAATATTTCAGTCTCATGTCCTCACTTTATTTATAGGTGAGGAAATGGGAGGCCCTGAGAAGTGACACAACTTTCTTCTAGGATTAAACTTCACAGTGTCAGTGACAGATTTATAACTCAATTCTTTTAGTTTTCTTTCAAGAGCTCTTGTTGCAGCACCACAGTCCCTCCTATTAACATGGGCTATAACTATGGAATAGCATATTGTTTATCTCTTTCATTTTTATGGAAGGATGATAGTTAGCTGTGTTAACTATCTGAATGGGTGGAATGTGCATAGAGATAACTGGTACTTCACCAGCAGTTCTTTCCCCTGGGAACACACACAGATTCACTTGTAAATTGGAGTTGGTAGACGCCTGTTGAGATGTCAACCACAGCCAAAGCTTACGGATAGGCTGACTTTCTGGAAAGGGCATGGAGTAGGCTTTGGATTCACACAAATCTGCTTGTCTGACAGGATTTGAATACAACTCTTCTTATCTTTACTATCTTTGTGACTCTCAACCAATTAAACTCTCTGAGCTTTATCTGCAAAAAAACAAGTGATGATTCTTATTTCACAAGGAATGAGTCAAAACAGTGCCTGGCACATATTGGGCACTGCAGATATAGAGAATTCCCTACGGTATCTTTTTGAGAGTAAAGACTTGAAACTTTCACTTATAAAAGACCCTCCTGATAACAGTTGCTATTTTTTTCTCCTTCTTTCCCCAAACCACCAAGGACTTTAATGAGTCCCTGAAGTGTTTATTTTGTTTAAACTGTTGAGATTTCCCTCCTTCTGAAGAGTCCTGCTGGCCAGAGATGAGTTTCTTTTGACTTCTCTGTCAATGTGCCTGTATTATTGTCATATAGTAAAAATGGAAGATTTATCTAGATGGTTATTAGCAGGTTATGAAACTTAGATTTTAAAGTCAATAATAAAAGCCATTCCTGGGTAGAGATGTTTTTCAGAGAGATTTCTACCTTGCCAGCGATGAGAGAGCCTCCTTAGGTGAGGTGAATACTTTTGGCAAGTTAAGGGATAACACAATATAATTTATTTAAGTAAGTTTTTTATTTGGGACTAATTTCAGGTTTGCAGAAAAGTTGCAAAAATTGTAGAGGTCCTGTATATTCCTCACCTAGTTTCCCATGTTAACATCCATAATCATGATGTATTTGTCAAAACTAAGAAACCAACATTAGTACAATGCTATTAACTAAAATCCAGACTTCATCCTAACTCCCCCAGGGCTTCCACTCACATCTTTTTTTCTGTTCCAGGATTCAATCCATAAGAGTGCACTGCTTTTGATTTTATGATTTTTAAATACTGTGCATATACTTTTTTTATTTGGGCCCTCTCACGTGTTAAACTAACTGGCCTTTGTAACCAGATAGCAAGTTCTATAACAGAAAATACAATGATGTTGAATCCAACATCATGCTGGACACAAAGTGTGTTCTCTAATTAAATTTATCACAGCAACAAGAAGAACAAAATTTTACTCAGTGTACATATGTGTAGCTGAGTCCTCATTGGTAAGTTAAGAGGTACTCATAAGAGTGGGATGACTTGGAAGAAATTTGATTTTGAATGTGTGCCCTGAACATTGGTGTAAAGCAGGACCCCCTAAATCAACATTAACTGAGTCTGTACAATGTGCCTAGCATAGTGTGTGCATATCACACTTACTCCTGATAACTGTAAGGCACATAGCCTTGAGTAACTTAGCTGAGGAAATGAGACCACGGGAAGTTAAATTACTTGCCCAGGGATTCACAGCTAGTGACAAAACTGAGATTAAAACATGTTTTTCTGGCTTCAGAACCTACACTCCTAATGTGGTATTCACTTACTCCCACACTTCTCCACTTGCTTAACCCCTATTCTTGGTGTCCTTTTTCTAGGTATACAGAATTTGAAAACTCTATATTGTCAAACTGCAGCCAACCTGGATGCACGGTATATACTTTTTTGTGAGCTGGATTAAGTTTCAGCCTTGAATTTGTGGGTTATTTTCAAAACCTACCTAACATCTGTAAAACATGTTATTTTTTAACATGTAGATATCCACATAAATTGACCACAAAGCTCTTCAGAAGGTCCCATAATCCAATAATAAATAAAATTTTGATACATGGCTAATAACAGGCACAGAAGCATCTCCAAAGGGCAGGACATTGATATTGTGTAATAATTTAAAGTATTTTATTATTGTATAATGTGCCTGAGTTTTGGATAGTTGACCTTCATTTCTCAGTCTTTACATAGTTACTGCTTTTTTAAGCATTACATGAGGGATGTGGAATATTCAGTGAAACATTTGACTAATCTTTATATTTTGAGTGGCCCGACTGAAAACTATCCTTGGTTGCCTTGGAACACTGGGCATGATGTTCAAAAGTAGAAATTCTTGCAAATTATTTGAGCTTTGGCTCTGGGAAGATAAACAACATGAATAACTAGGTTAACCAGAGCTGAAATTTCTCTAACCTATAATTCTAAATTCAGCAAAGAATGGGCTTTAGGGTTTTTTGTTTATTTTTGCTTTGATTACAAGTTGTTGGAAGCCTACAGTTAGTATCTAATAACACAATCTATGTAAAACACAAATTATTGGCTCAGAATGATATCTAATTTCTAAGAAGATACAAGAAGGCAATCATGTAAAAACGTGCTTTTCTTCATAGAAGGAATAAGCTGGGATTGGCCAAAAGGTAATCCCTTTAGAGTCTAATGTTTAGAGCATTGCATATTTTTAAAGAAGATATATTACCTTTTAGAACATATGTAAGAAACCATTTTCTTTGCTTATATGGCTACATAAAGTTGTCATGGTTTTAAATCGTGACCTTAGATCCCTTATAGAAGTAATTACAGGCACAGTCTGTGAATGAAGATTTGCAAACTATGCTTCACCAAGCCTCAGGGACTATTGGATGTCCAGAGGACAGAGCCATGTTGGATGTCTTATGGGCCTTCAGTCCTGCAAAGCAGTGTGCTTTCGTGTTTTATACGCAGCAGTTCTGAGAAAATTTAAGTTGACAAAACAGCCTCTCTTCTTATTATTTTTATTTATCTATTTATTTTGAGATGGAGTATTGCTCTGTCGCCAGTCTGGAGTGCAGTGGCATGATCTTGGCTCACTGCGACCTCTGCCTCCCGAGTTCAAGCGATTCTCCTGCCTCTGCCTCCTGAGTAGGTGGAACTACAGGTGCAGGCCACCATGCCCAGCTAATTTTTGTATTTTTAGTAGATACAGAGTTTCACCATGTTGGCCAGGATGGTCTCGATCTCTTGACCTTGTGATCCGCCCGCCTCAGCCTCCCAAAGTGCTGGGATTACAGACATGAGCCACGGCACCTGGCACACCAGCCTATTTTTATTTTTTAAAGACCTGAGTGCAGTGGTGCAATCTTGGCTCATTGCAACCTCCACCTCCTGGGCTTAAGTGATCTTCCTACCTCAGCCTCCCAATTAGCTGGGACTACAGGTGCATGCCACCACACCCAACTAATTTTTGTATATATATATAGAGAGAGAGACAGGGTTTAGCCAGGTTGCCCAGGCTGATCTTGAAGTCCTGAGCTCAAGTGATCTGCCCAAGTTCTGGGATTACAGGTGTGAGGCACCGTGACGAGTCATCCTCTCTTCTAAAAAAAAAATAAAAAAAGGAAACAAAAATGCTTAAGCCTGGTATATATTTTCTTATATTGCATAAGCTACTTTTCTGACTGCCTCTCTTTAGAAATTCCTCTGATTTCTAGAGAAAAAAATCACACTAGCTTTCCAGTTTCTAAATTCAGGCTTACTTTTGTAACTGCTAGATTATAAACTCTTAGAGGGCAAAGGGCTTTGTATTCTCTAGTTGTGGACACTCAGTTAGTTTGCTTAAGCAGTTACTTCTGTGTAAGCAACATTAATGAAGTGCTTACTATGATCAAGGGCTATACCAAATCCTTTTTTATATTATTTAATCCCACACAAAACCCATGATAGACCTAATTCTACACTTGGTGAAATTATGATGTAGGGAGCTTAAATAATTTGTTCAAGGACCCACAGCTGGTAAGTCGCACAGTGTCTTCCATCCCAGATCTTCCTATTTGCAAATGTGTCCAACTCCCATGCTTCTAACCACTGCCTATGTGGTGGTTCTTTGATATTCCTCCGTCTAAGAAGTGGAGTTTAATTCCCCCCCTCCACTGAATGTGGGCCGAACTCAGGTGACTCATTTCTGTTAAATGGAGTAAAGTGGAAGTGAAAATGTGTGGCTTTAGCGACTAGGTCATTCAGAGTCATTCAAAGTGGTTTCTGTCTTGGTTGTTCTGTCTCATACCTATTTGGGCATTTAATCTGGGGAAAAACAACTGCCATGTTTTGAGCTGTTCTATGGAGAGGCTAAGATGAAAAGGTACTGTGGATCCAACAGGCAGTTTCAAATGAGGACCTGAGGCCGTCAGACCAACAGCCAGTGTGAAACTGAAGCCTCTTGACCACAGCCTCCATGAGAGTAAAAGAATCTTGACCCCCTAGTGAACCATAGCCTCCATGAGAGTAAGCTTCAAGATGGAGCCTGGACACCTAGTGGAGCCTCCAGATGACTGCAGTCTTCCACCAACAGCTTGATTCATGAAAGACCATCAGCCAGAGCCATCCAGCTAAGCTGCTTCTAGGCCCCTACTCCTAGAAAATAACTATTTGTTGTTTTGACTGCCAAGTGTTTGGTTAATTTGTTAGGCAGCAATAGATAAGTAATGCAGCCTAACACTGTCCTTATCATTTTTTAAAAAAGAAATTGTTTTAATTTTACTAAATCACAAATTTTAAAGCATTGATACAGTAAGGAGAAACTTTCCAGAAAAAAATGCTGCCAAATTTAAGTAGTAAAATATTAATGTCCAAAAAACATAATAGTTACAATGACATCTAGGATTGAGGATTTTGTAAGTCAAAGGTCAGCTGCTTTAAAAATTCATAATTTTTAAAGGAAGGATATTAATAATAACTGCATTATTGAACATAGATAGCATTTTGAACTTTTAAGAAATCCTCATGGGAAAACTCAGGAAATATTCTGTTTGGTAAGTTATCACTCATAATCTTAAATTGTTAGGCGCATGTTTGCACTTTCCATGATTGAAAGAGGAATGTAAAGCAAAGTTGAATTTTAACCTCTTCCCTAGTGATTTTACTCAGCTTTTCAAAGGGGTCCTAAAAGCTCAGAGGTCAAGTCATTTCTTGGTTTCCTCTGCCTGACAAATTGCGTTAACTCTGCTTTATAACCACTTGCAGTTTAATAAATGACTTGGACTTTGATTAATATCTTTAGTGCTTAAGCCCAAGAATTTGTATAAGACTTTGAGACATAGTACTGTAAATTTATCTAAAGATGGACACTGGAAAGTAGAAGGAGATATATTAGTGTTGGTTTGGGTACATGTCTAGGTACTGAATTTGGATCATCATAAGTCCTTACAGAAGATACTTGTTGATTTGTCTTTTAAAAAAATGTGAAAGTGATTTTTTAATATATTTACAAAGTGATTTAAGTGATTTAAGGAATTCATTCATGAAGTGGATATGGCTAGTTCTTGTTTAGTATTCAGAATGACTGTGAAATAGAAATGCTGATTTTCCTTGCCCAGATTGTAGAACACAGATCAAACCCTCCTAGTCCTTCCCTCAAATGTTTTTTTCTCCATGCAGCTTACACCCTGAATTCTCAAAACATTTGTTATATTGAATTGGACTGGATAGTATATGCCTGACCCTGATTCATGGGATTATGATGCAAGGGAATATAAAGATGAATATTGATAGCCTGAGTGTGAAAATTCATCATTACTCTCATCTTCATTCATTAATTCATTTGTTCATTAACTCATAAACAGACTAATTGATTCAACAGATATTTATTGAACATTTACACTTTGCCCAGCAGAGCACTGGACTAGGTGCTAGCATAGTATAATAAGCAACCCAGAAATAGCCTCTGCCATGCTGGATTTCATAGTCTAAGATGGAGAAAGGCATTAACCAAGTGTAATTTAAAATCATTTTAAGTAATGTGGAATAAACATATATGAGAACCTGACTCAGGTTGGGATTTAATGATTAGGGAAAGCTTTCAAAAAAGGGATATTTGAGATCTAAATAAGAAGGAGAAGAAAGAGACAATGGGTAGAGAAAAAATAGGATCCAGGAAGATACTTAGTACTTCTGAGAACTAAAAACAGCCAAGTCAGTGTAGTCAGAGTTTAAAGAGGGAGGAAGAAGCAGCAGCCAGAAAAGTAAGAAGGGGCTACGTCTTACACGATGATGTAGGCTGTATTTTAGTTTTTATTTATCTTAAGAGCAATAGAAAACCGTTGAAGGGTTTGAAGCAGGGAGTGATATAATCAGGTCTGCATTTTAAGGAGTTGACCTGCTCTATTATGAAGCATGACTGGAGGAGGATGGAAAGAGATATTCAGGGAGCTGGATTATGAGTCTGTTGTAGTCCAGAGGTATTGGTAACTCGGACCATGGTGATGATGCTGAAGATTGAAAGGAGTTAATAGATTTAATAATATATTTGTGAAGTAAAGTTGACTGTACTTAGTGCTGACTTAGATAGTATTGGTGAGGGATGTCATGGTAAATTCCAAGGTATTGGGCTTCTTCAACTGAATGGAAAGCACTAGAGGGAGAGCAGATAAAGGTTGAGGGAAAGTGAGGGACAGTAGTTCAGTGTGGGGATATTTTGATTTGGAGGCCTTTTTAAGACATCCTCAAGGAGACACAATGCAGTCTTGAGTCTTGGATCAGAGGAGATACCTGAATGTATAAATTTGTAAGACAGTGGTTTATGCACACTGTTGAAGCCACAGAGGTAAATCAGATGATGTACAGAGTGCAAATGAAGTGAGAGAAGAAAGCATAAGTCTGAGCCATGAGAACTCCAACATTTAAAGGCCAAGTGGAAAAGTTGACAAGAGTGGGAATTGTGACTGGGGTAGATGCCAGAGTGGCATCTCAGAGGCCAAGGAAAGAGAATCATTTAAGGTGCTGATGAGGGGTAAAGTAAGAAGGTCCTGTAAATGTCCCCTTGGATTAATAAAATTGCTGTTTTGAAGGACTTTAAAGAGAGTGAGTTTGTTGTAGTGATGGGGGCAGAAGCCAGAATGAAATGTCATGGGAAATGGGTGGGAAGTCTTGAAAGCGAGACAATGAATATAGATAATTCAAGATATGTGGTCAAGGGAAACAAAAAGGATAAGGCTTTAACTAGAGGAGGAAATAGAGTTAAAGGAGGAGTTTTTTGGTTTTTTTTGTTTTTTTTTTTTTTTTTTGAGACGGAGTTTCACTTTGTTGCCCACACTGGAGTGCAGTGGCGCGATCTTGGCCGACTGCAAGCTCCACCTACGAGGTTCACGCCATTCTCTTGCCTCAGTCTCCCAAGTAGCTGGGACTACAGGTGCCTGCCACCACACCCGGTTAATTTTTTATATTTGTAGTAGAAACGGGGTTTCACCGTGTTAGCCAGGATGGTCTCAATCTCCTGACCTCGTGATCTGCCTGCCTTGGCCTCCCAAAGTGCTGGGATTACAGGCGTGAGCCACCGCGCCCAGCCAGGAGTTCTTTTTTTTTTTTCTTAAAGATGGGAGAATTGAGCACATTTAAACATTAATGGGGAAGAAAACCAGTGGGGAGGATCAGGGGTGGCCTGTAGATAGACAGAGGGTGGATAAATAATCATATAGGATTCCTGAGAAGATAGAAGGAGTTGGATCCAGAGCACAGCAGGGGGAATTATTAGTAGGCCTTGGAGAGGAGAGATGATCTATACCCTCTGTTCTAGAAGAAAGCCAAAGGTGATGTGTGCAGATGCAGACGTGTGTTTGATGTGGTGGAGGCAAGTCAAAGGAGTTTTTGTTCGATGCCTTATAGCTGCTCCAGAAAGCAGTTGAGTCACCAACTGAGAGAGGGAGAGAGAAACGGGCTGGCATACTGGGAAAGAAAGGGGATCATTTCAGATATTTGAGGAGGACAGAGAAAGTTTGAATATGAAAGGGAGTAAATGAGTAAAATTTAGTAGGATTTCTAGTCATTGCTTGAAGGCTCAGCTGAGGCTGATGATCATGAATTCATGGTGATACCGTTGTTAGAATTATTATAAAATATATAATAATATATTATATATTCACCTCCTTTTTGGAGGTGCTCAGCAGTTTACCAGACAGAAAAGCAGGGTCATCTAGGCTTAAGATTTTGTCAGAGTGGCCGGGCGCGGTGGCTCACGCCTGTAATCCCAGCACTTTGGGAGGCCAGGTGGGCGGATCACGAGGTCAGGAGACGGAGACCATCCTGGCTTACACAGTGAAACCCCATCTCTACTAAAAATACAAAAAAATTAGCTGGGCGTAGCGGCGGGCGCCTGTAGTCCCAGCTACTCGGGAGGCTGAG
>NC_045437.1:41457405-41602068 GCF_002776525.5 Piliocolobus tephrosceles
GGCCTCCCAAAGTGCTGGGATTACAGGCGTGAGCCACCGCGCCCAGCCAGGAGTTCTTTTTTTTTTTTCTTAAAGATGGGAGAATTGAGCACATTTAAACATTAATGGGGAAGAAGACCAGTGGGGAGGATCAGGGGTGGCCTGTAGATAGACAGAGGGTGGATAAATAATCATATAGGATTCCTGAGAAGATAGAAGAAGTTGGATCCAGAGCACAGCAGGGGGAATTATTACTAGGCCTTGGAGAGGAGAGATGATCTATACCCTCTGTTCTAGAAGAAAGCCAAAGGTGATGTGTGCAGATGCAGACGTGTGTTTGATGTGGTGGAGGCAAGTCAAAGGAGTTTTTGTTCGATGCCTTATAGCTGCTCCAGAAAGCAGTTGAGTCACCAACTGAGAGAGGGAGAGAGAAACGGGCTGGCATACTGGGAAAGAAAGGGGATCATTTCAGATATTTGAGGAGGACAGAGAAAGTTTGAATATGAAAGGGGGTAAATGAGTAAAATTTAGTAGGATTTCTAGTCATTGCTTGAAGGCTCAGCTGAGGCTGATGATCATGAATTCATGGTGATACCATTGTTAGAATTATTATAAAATATATAATAATATATTATATATTCACCTCCTTTTTGGAGGTGCTCAGCAGTTTACCAGACAGAAAAGCAGGGTCATCTAGGCTTAAGATTTTGTCAGAGTGGCCGGGCGCGGTGGCTCACGCCTGTAATCCCAGCACTTTGGGAGGCCAGGTGGGCGGATCACGAGGTCAGGAGACGGAGACCATCCTGGCTTACACAGTGAAACCCCATCTCTACTAAAAATACAAAAAAATTAGCCGGGCGTAGCGGCGGGCGCCTGTAGTCCCAGCTACTCGGGAGGCTGAGGCAGGAGAATGGCCTGAACCCGGGAGGCGGAGCTTGCAGTGAGCCGAGATCGCGCCACTGCACTCCAGCCTGGGGACGGAACGAAACTACACCCCGTCTCGAAAAAAAAAAAAAAAAAAAAAGATTTTGTCAGAGAAGTATGATGAAAAGATTGCAAAGGAGGTTAGGATATTGGCATGGGCAAGGGATCTTCTAGAGTGATAAACTAGGAATCTAAGCTTGCTAGTGAGGGACATGTAGACAGGAGAAGGAGAGTATAAAGATCTTTGTGAAGGTTAGAGGAAATTTGTAATCAGGGTGGTTGATTAAACAAGACAGAAGAATAGCAGTCAGTGGTCAGCACAGGATGCTGCACCCCAGATCAATTAAATCTGTATCTCTGGATATAGGGCCCATTTCAGCTTCTCAGGAGATTCCAGTGCTTTCCTTAAGGGAGAATATTGATATAACTGTTATTAAGACTTGTGAAAAAGATATTAGCAATGTGAAATCAAGACAAAAACACAAACACAGAAAGAAGTTAGACAAAAAAAAAAAAAAATACAGAAATTACACATTTTCTTTTTCTCAAATCAAAGTCGAATTCATGGGCCTTCCTCCCTGGCTCATTCTCCCTGACATTAGAAGTACAAAGGGAGTAAGTAAAGTCTTTATGGGGAAGATGGTATAATTAAGCACCAATTACCTAGGGACCAGATGCTTTTGGATTTGACTGATGAAAACAGAAGCACGGCGAATTTGTTCACTACAGTCTTTTTGGAGGGGCAACACTCTTGGCTCACTTGGCATGAGGTAGTTTCAGTCTGGCTGCAAAGATTTGAATGTGGGACTTGAGTTTCTAAAAGGGGACTAACTGGCCTTCTGTTAGCCAGGATTCTCGGACTTGGTGGCTATATCATGGCTTATGCTGTCTTCGAATGGTCTTGGGCCCAGTTGAAATGTGTTGAAATTACATATGAAGATTCATTAATGTATTACTTGGAATTCAGTGACAAGGATCATCACTGCCAGGTTTCCTAGTTAGAAAAACTTACCTCTATTCCTTCCAGTTAAATAGAAGACCATTGTATAGTTCATTTCTGGCTAAGTAGAGTATTTATGAAATGTGTAGGGCCTATAGGCATAACTATTGCTAAAGAAAGCCCAGTAAAGCTTGACATTCCCTCTGTTGCCCTTGTCTGTCATTCCATAAATTTAATATCAAGAGCATTTTTTGAGAAGATGATCACAGGATGATTCAGGTAAACATGGAGCAGGTTGTGAAAACACTTGAATGTTTCACTAATGCATTAGGGTTTCCAGAGAAACAGAACCAGTAGTGTTGTGTGTGTGTGTGTGTGTGTGTGTGTAGATTTATTTTAAGACATTGGCTCACACAATTGTGGAGACTGGCAAGTTCAAAATGTGCAAGGTGGGCTAGTAGGTTGGAGACCCAGAGAAGAGCTCATGTTGCAGGTCAAGTCCAAGTCCACTGCAGAACTTCCCTTTGCTTGGGAGGTCAGTCTTTGGCTCTGTTAAGGCATTCAACTGATTGGAGGGCAGTTTACTTTACTCAGAGTACATCATTTAAAATTTTAATGTCATCTAAGAACACTCTCATAGAAACATTTAGGATAATGTTTGACAACATATCTAGGCACCATGGCCCAGCCAAAGTGACACACACATATATATAATGGCTATATAATTAACCATTACACCAAGGAAGATACAGCACTATCTTCTCTGGATTAAACAACAAAAATGCTCAGTCCGAATCATGGTTTGTCGAGGGTCTGTGTAGAATATAGAAATTATATTACAAGTTTGGTTTTCTTTGGGGATGGTGAGCATTTTATAAAATATGTATATATAAAGAGAGGCATTCTCTTGTAACACTTAGAGTAGTCCTGTACACATAGAAGGTACACAGAATGTCCAGTGCTGGTGACATGGACTTCATAATGATGTGTTTGACGCCAAATCCTTGTGTAGTAAGAAGCCATGAGCAGTTAATATATTTCCATTTGATGGCAGCTATAAACATTAACCAGAAGGCTCATAACTGTGTTTTCAACTCACACACCTGGGTTGGGGCAGAAGCAATAGTCTCAGCAGCCTTTATTTATCTATTTTTAATTCCATCTCGCCCTTGTTAAATTAACCTGAAATAACTGTCATTTTGACAGTGCCCTCAAAAATCATCTTATTGCCTGTGGACTGATTTTCAGATTCCTGAGCCTAGTATTTAGAGTCCTATGATATTCCCTCAACTTATCTTTCCATGTGTATTTTCTGTTGAGCTTCAAACTGAACTACCTCTTTGCTCTCAACATATTGTATTTGTTAACTTTTGTTCATGTTCTTCCCTCTAAAATGACTTTTCTCTAATTTTTTTCATTCTCTCGTTCTTCTTATCTTTCGAGGTGGAGCTCAAATGCCACAACATCAAATGCCACAGTATCTGCTCTGATTCTTCCCCTTTCCAGCTACAAGTTTCTCTTTCCTCTACCACTTCCTTGGTGCATTTATTGAGACTCACAATTTCTTTCATCCAAGTCTCTTGTGCAATGTCTTACTGTATGTGGCCTGAATTCAGGATCTATGTCTACAGCCTCCCCTTTACCCTGACTCCAAGTACCTTGCAGGTGGCCAGTCCTCTGTAAACACTTGTCGAAAAAGTCAAAACACATTTTTCAAATCAGAAAGAACCTAACATACAAAGCCTCATTGTCATTTTTATATTTCATCAAAGGGGTATACAGTGAATTTTTTTGCATGTTCTCTATAGTACTAGCCATCTGCTGGACAGTGGACCCACAGTGGACATTCAGTAATTAGTAACTGATGGATTTATTCTGTATTTAACAAAATTTTCTGGATGCTTTTAGACTGAAGGAGAATTGGTTTGATTATACAAGTTTCAAAAGACAATGTTATTGCTAATGCACATTATGGGGGAACTATGGTACATTTTAAAGTCCAACAAATAGAAAAATGAATCAATCATGAGTCAGATTTATTGATGGAATTGTGCCACCATCAAGTTCTAAAGTATTAGTAGTGATGTTATCAGAAAATATCCCACTCTGAGATAATTTGTAGCCAGCTTTATACTCTAAAAGAACAGTCTGAGTATGTTCTTCTGCTCGGAAAAGGGCTCGGGGGTTTTATTTATTGTTTTTACTTTTTTAAAGTTTATAAACTTGGCATGACTGTGCTTTTCTGTGGCTTCCAATCTCTGGTGATAAGTTTTCTCAAAATATTGCTGATTTATCCTGATGTAAATCACAACTCATAAATATCAAGAGAGACTGCCTACAGTACCATCTTCTGATTTAAAAATGCATTTGAATCAATATTTACTTATATATAATGCACTCTGCTGAATAAGGAAGTTCTGACTTGTTAAGCTCAGTATGCTTGGATAAGAAAGCAAAATTTTTTGTTGGATTTTTAAAATGTATTTTAGGGTCCTTATCTCTTGGTGATAGTTCTTTACATACTGAAGCACCAGGGAATCACAGTCCCAGTAGTTGGACAAGAGAGACTCATAATATGGCAGTTGAAGCCAAAGCATTAAGCAGAAACAGCTATTAATATTAACAGGCTCACTGTAGAGAGAAGCCATAGTTGTCAGGGGAGGCAGAACTGCCCAGGAAACCCATCTTTGTCCTTTTGTCTACACAGTTTGAGGCAAAAGCGGCAGTTATTTGAACTCAGCAAACCTGTATTCCATATTGAAGGCCTGCATAAGTCAGGGACCCGGGATGTGATGAAGACCAGACATGGACTTTAGAAGCACACAGTGTAGACATAAAACTGCACTCATAATGTAAGTTAATGGGAGACAGGAAACATGAAAGCAGCAAAGACTCGCTACACCAGGAGGAGTTACGGGAGACTTCCCAGAAGATATGGCATTTGAGCTGATTCTTAAAAGTTTCTGTAAGAGGCCATGAGGCAGAGAAAAAATGAAAAAATGCTATTGAAAGGGATAGCCCATAACCATGGAGATATACCAGAGAATGATGTGTTAGGAAAATGGTAAGTACTTTGAAGTGGCTAGACCAGAGAATGAGGTCAGGTGAAGGGAAAAGTAGGCAGGGTTCTTATATTTATATCAGTGATTTTGGACTTTGTCTGGGGACCAGCAGGTAGCTGCTACCAGAATTTCTTATGTCAGTAAGTAACATGATCAGATTTGTTATTTTAGCAAGACAACTTACACTATAAAGTATAGAGAGGTGTTTGGAGTCCACTGGTTGAAAGGTAGTGGGGAGGTGTGTTTTTTAATAATAAACCAAATGAGTAATAACATGTCTTACTCTTACATAATTGTTGCATGAAAGGAAGCCTAGTGGTTATCACCAAATCTTTTGAGATGTCAGTGCAACACAACACTGTATTCCATTTTTGAAAACAGCCATCCCTATAGTGTGTGAAGAGAATACTTAAAGTGTAGACAGACAAGTGAACACAGCACTTCTTTGTCACATGCAGTCAAGAAACCAGACAAGATATTTATGCTCTGATTATTAGTATTGGCACAGGTTCAGCTCCAGGGAAAATAAATACACTGAGTTAGTTGTGGTGATGAGATTGACATGAATAGAGTTGTATTTTCCCTTTTGTGCTGTTGCAAGGGAAATGAAGCTTTAAACATAATGAAATGAGTTCTTGTGAACAGCAAATCTGCTATTTCTTCACTTTTTATGGCTTTGTCAACAGTGATCTTAGTGATCCTTCGCTTTACCTATTTATTTTAAATTTTATTTTATTTTAATAGTTTTTGGGGAAGAGATGGTTTTTGGTTACATGAATAAGTTCTTTTGCGGTGATTTCTAAGATTATGGTGCACCCATCACCCAAGCAGTGTACACTGTACCCAGTGTGTAGTTTTTTATCCTTCACCCCCTCCCACCCTTCTCCTTGAGTCACCAAAGCCTATATTATTCTTATGCCTTTGCATCCTCAGAGCTTAGTTCCCACTTACAAGTGAGAACATACAATATTTGGTTTTCCATTCCTGAGTTACTTCCAACTCCATCCAGGTTGCTGCAAATGCCATTATTTCATTCCTTTCTATGGCTGAGTAGTATTCCACAGTGTATATATGCCACATTTTCTTTATTCACTCATTGGTTGATAGGCATTTAAGCTTGTTCCATATTTTTGCAATTGCAAATTGTGGTGCTGTACAAATGCATGTGCAAGTTGTGCAACTGTCTGCCTCCCTGCTTCCCTCCTTCCCTCCCTCTTCCTACCTTTCTCCCTTCCCTTCCCTTCCCTTCTCTTCCCTTCCCTTCCCTTCCCTTCCCTCCCCTCCCCTTCCTTTCCTTTCCCTTCCTTTCTCTCTTTCTCTTGCCCTGCCACCCAGGCTGGAGTGTGGTGGCATGATCTCAGCTCACTGCAATGTCCAACTTCTGCCTCCCAGGTTCAAGCAATCCTCCTGTCTCAGCCTCCTCAATAGCTGGGATTACAGGTGCCCACCACCATGCCTAGCTACTTTTTCTATTTTTAGTAGAGATGGGGTTTCATCATGTTGGCCCAGCTGGTCTCAAACTCCTGACCTCCAGTGATCCACCCACCTCAGTTTCCCAAAGTGTTGGGATTACAGGCATGAGTCACCATGCCCTGCCCAAGTGTCTTTTTCATACAATGACTTCTTTTCCTTTGAGTAGATACCCAGTAGTGGGATTGCTGGATCGAATGGTAGTTCTACTTTTAGTTCTTTAAGGAATCTCCATACTGTTTTCCATAGCAGATATACTAGTTTATATTCCTACCAGTAGTGTAAAAGGGTTCCCTTTTCACCACCTTCATGCCAACATCTATTATTTTTTGATTTTTTAGTAATGGCCATTCTTGCAGGTGTAAGGTGATATCACATTGTGGTTTTAATGTGCATTTTCCTAATAATTAGTGATATCGAGCATTTTTTTACATGTTTGTTGACCATTTGTATATCTTCTTTTGAGAATTATCTATTCATGTCCTTTGCCCACTTTTTGATGGGATTATTTGTTTTTTTCTTACTAATTTGTTTGAGTTCCTTGTAGATTCTGGATATCTTGTAGATTCTGGATATTAGTCCTTTGTCAGATGCATAGGTTGCAAAGATTTTCTCCCAATCAGTGGGTTATCTGTTTACTTTTATTGTTATTATTATTATTGCTGTGCAGAAGTTTTTTAGTTAATTAGGTCCAATTTATTTATTTTTATTTTTGTTGCATTTGCCTTTGTGTTCCTGCTCATGAGTTCTTTGCCTAAGCCAATGTTGAGAAGAGTTTTTCTGATGTTATCTTCTAGAATTTTAATGATTTCAGGTTCTAGATTTACATCTTTGGTACATCCTGAATTGATTTTTATATAAGGTGAAGGATGAGGATCCAGTTGCATTCTTCTACATGCGGCTTGCCAATTATCCCAGCACCATTTGTTGACTAGGTTGTCCTTTCCCCACTTCATGTTTTTGTTTGTTGTATCGAAGATCAGTTGGCTGTAAGTATTTGCCTTTATTTCTGGGTTCTCTATTCTGTTCCATTGGCCTATGTGACTATTTTTATACCAGTACCATGCTGTTTTTTGGTGAATACAGTCTTATAGTATAGTTTGAAATCAGGTAGTGTGATGCCTCCAGATTTGTTCTTTTTGCTTAGTCTTGTTTTGGCTATGTGGGCTCGTTTTTGGTTCTGTATAAATTTTATGATTTTTTTTTCTACTTCTGTGAAGAATGATGATGGTATTTTGATGGGAATTGCATTGAATTTGTAGATTGCTTTTGGCAGTATGTTCATTTTCACAATATTGATTCTACCCATCTACAAGTGTGGATGTGTTTCCATTTGTTTCTGTCATCTATTATTTCTTTCAGAAATATTTTGTAGTTTTTCTTGTAGAGATCTTTTCAACTCCTTCATTAAGCATTTTCCTAAGTATTTTATTTTTATTTTTGCAGTTGTTGTAAAAGGAATTGAGTTCTTGATTTGACTCTCAGCTTGGTCATTCATTGTTGGTGTATAGCAATGCTACTGATTTGTGTACATTGATTTTTGATCCTGAAACTTTACCGAATTCATTTATCAGATCTAGGAGCTTTTTGGAGGAGTCTTTAGGATTTTCTAGGAATACAATCATGTCATTGGTGAACAGTGACAGTTTGACTTCCTCTTTTCTGATTTGGATGCCTTTATTTCTTTCTCTTGTCTGATCACTCTGGCTAGGACTTCCAGAACTACGTTGAATGGAAGTGGTGAAAGTGGATATCCTTGTCTTGTTCCAGTTCTCAGGTGGAATGCTTTCAACTTTTCCCTCTTCAGTATAATGTTGGCTGTGGGTTTGTCCTAGATGGTTTTTATTACTTTGAGGTGTGCCCTTTCTATGCCAATTTTGTTGAGGATTTTTATCATGAAAGTATGCTGAATTTTGTCAAATGCTTTTTCTGTGTCTAGTGAGGTGATCATGTGATTTTTGTTTTTAATTCTGTTTATGTGGTATATCACATTTATTGACTCAGGTATGGTAAACCTACATCCCTGGTATGAAACCCACTTGATCATGATGTATTATCTTTTTTGAAATGCTGCTGGATTCAGTTAGCTACTACTTTCTTGAGGGTTTTTGTAGGTATGTTCATTAGGGATATTTGTCTGTACTTTTAGTTTTTTGTTATGTCCTTTCCTGGTTTAGATATTAGGGTGATACTGGCTTCATAGAATGATTTACTGAGCATTTCCTCTTTTTCTATCTTTTTGAATAGTTTCAGTATTCAATTCTTCTTTAAATGTCAGAATTCAGCTGTGAATCCATCTGCTCTTGGACTTTTTTCCTTGGCACTTTTTTTTTATTACTGTTTCAGTCTCACTACTTGTTATTGGTCTGTTCAGAGTTCCTGTTTCTTCCTGATTTAATGTAGGAAGGTTGTAAATTTGCAGAAATTTGTCCATCTCCTCTAGATTTTCTAGTTTGTGTGCATATAGGTGTTCATAATAACCTTGAATGATCTTTTACATTTCTGTGATATCGGTTGCAATATCTTGTTTCATTTCTTACTGAGCTTATTCGGATCTTCTCTCTTCTTGGTTAATTTCACTAATGGTTTTTCAGTCAATTTTGTTTATCTTTTCAAAGAACCAGCTTTTTGTTTCATTTATCGTTTGTATTTTTGTTGTTATTGTTGTTGTTGTTTCTGTTTCATTTAGTTCTTCTCTTATTTGGTTGTATCTTTTCTTCTGCTGGGTTTGGTTTTTTGTTTTTTTTTTTTTTTCTTGTTTCCCTAGTTCCTTGAGGGGTGACCTTAGATTGTCTATTTGTGCTCTTTCAGACTTTTTGATGTAGGCATTTAAAACTATGAAATTTCCTCTTAGCACAACTTTTGTTGTATCCCTTAGGTTTTGATAAGTTTTGTCACCATTATTTTGAAATAATTTTTAATTTCCATCTTGATTTCATTGTTGACCCAAAGTCATTCAAGAGCAGATTATTTAATTTCAGGTATTTGTATAGTTTTGAAGGTTTCTTTTGGGATTAATTTTCATTTTTATTCCACAGTTGTCTGACAGGATACTTAATATGATTTTGATTTTCTTAAATTCATTGAGACTCATTTTGTGGCCATGGTCTTTCTTGGAGGGTGTTCCATGTGCTGATGAAAAGAATATATATTCTACATTTTTGGGTAGACTGTTCTGCAAGTACCTGTAAAGTCAATTTGTTCCAGGGCATAGTTTAAGTCCTTGCTTCTTTGTTGACTTTCTGTCTTGATGACATGTCTAGTACTGTCAGTGGAGTACTGAAATCCCACACTATTATTACGTTACTGTCTATTTTGTTTCTTAGGTCTAGTAGTAGTTGTTTTATTAATTTGGGAGCTCCAGTGTTAGATGCATATATATTTATGATTGTGATATTTTCCTGTTGGACTAATCCTTTTATCATTATATAATGTCCCTCTTTGTCTTTTTTTTTTTTTTCACTGTTGTTGCTTTAAAGTCTGTTTTGTCTGATATAAGAATAGCTACTCCTAGACTGGGCACAGTGGCTCACACCTGTAATCCCAGCACTATGGGAGGCCGAGACAGGCGGATCACAAGGTCAGGAGTTCTACTAAAAATACAAAGAAATTAGCCAGGTGTGGTGGTGTGCACCTGTAGTCCCAGGTACTCAAGAGGCTGATGCAGGAGAATCGCTTGAACCCAGGAGGTGGAGGTTGTAGTAAGCAAGATTGTGCCACTGACTCCAGCCTGGGCAACACAGTGAGACTCTGTGAAAAAAAACAAAAAAACAAAACAAAACAAAAAAAAGGGCTGCTCCTGCTCACTTTTAGTTTCCATTTGTGTGGAATGCCTTTTTCCACCTCTTTACCTTAAGTTTATATGAGTCTTTATGTGCTATGTGGGTCTCTTGACAATAGCAGATACTTGGTTGTTGCATTTCTCTCCATTCTGTCATTCTGTATCTTTTAAGTGGAGCATTTAGGCCATTTGCTTTCAACGTTAGTATTGACATGTAAGGTACTGTTCTATTCATTATGTTAGCTGTTGCCTAAATACTTTTTAAAATTATGTTATTGCTTTATAGGCCCTGTGAGATTTATGCTTTAAGAAGGTTCTGTTTGAGTGTATTTCAAGGTTTCGTTTCAAGATTTAGAACTCCTTTAAGCAGTTCTTGTAGGGCTGATTTGGTAGTGGCAAATTCCCTTAACATTTGTTAGGCTGAAAAATACTTTATCTCTCTTTCATTTCTGAAGCTTCATTTTGCTGGATGTAAAATTTTTGACTGACAATTATTTTGTTTAAATATTTCTCAAGGTTTCTCTTGAGATAAACTAATGACTGAGTGTCTAGGTGATTATCTTTGCAATGAATTTCCCAGAAGTTCTTTGAGCTTCCTGTATGTGGATATCTAGATCTCCAGCAAGGCCAGGGAAGTTTTCCTTAATATTCCCTTAAATAAGTTTTTCTAACTTTTAGATTTCACTTCTTCCTCAAGAACACCATTTATTCTCAGGTTTGATCATTTAATATAATCTCAAATTTCGTGGAAGCTTTGTTCATTTTTTAAAATTCTTTTTTCTTTGTCTGATTGGGTCAATTCAAAAGTCTTATCTTTGAGCTCTGAAGTTCTTTCTTCTTCGTGTTCTAGTTTGTTGCTGAAAGTTTCCACTGATTTTTGTACTTCCCTAAGTGTGTCTTTCATTTCCAGAAGTTGTGAATGTTTTTCTTTATGATATCTATTTCTTTGGAAAAAAATGCATTCATATTCTATATTGGTTTTTAAATTTATTTAAATTTTTTTTTTGTCTTTTACTGGTAACTCCTTGAGTAGCTTAATAATTGACCTGCTGAATTCTTTGTCTGGAAATTCAGAGATTTCTTCTTTGTTCGGATCCATTGTTGTGGAACTACAGTAATCTTTGTGGGTTTTATAGAACCCTGTTTTGTGATATTACCAGAATTACTTTTCTGGCTCCTTCTCATTTGGGTAGACTATTACTTAACATTGTTCTTGTGGACTGTGTTTTTTTCTTTTAATTTCTTGCTTTTTCTTTCTTAAGGATCAGACTCTAATGTTTATTTTAGCCTAATTTGAGTCTTGGTGCTTGTAGGGGTGAAGACTCTGTATGAGATCCTTAGTTATAGAGTCTTTATGCACTGGTTTTCCCCAGTGCTGGTTTTAGTAGTTACATTATTGATATGTGGGTGAATTCACTGTCTCCTGTGAAGTTGGAATGGCAGGGATCCCTTGACGCTTATGTCGTCCTCTCATGGTATACAGTTTATTTACTGTTCTTTTATTTACTGAGTTGATGATTCAGGCTTCAGCACAATTGGGGAGGTATCCCCGGGCAGGCACCAGTTGTGGCTAAGGCAAGTGGGTAGATGTAATACCCAATGATGAGCTGAGGACACAACCTTAATGAGGGTGGCTGGAGGAGCTTTCAGTTAGGTGTGCTGAAATTTTATCAAGGTGAAGAGTGGGAGCTACCTCAGCTGCCCTGCCAGGTCAGAAAGAAAGCTATTCACCTCACAGCCTCACTCCTGCCCAAGCATTTCAGCTATTGAGATCAGGCAGGCACCTCTTTTCATCTATAGGAATGTTGTTGCTCCAAGTAGGGAGGAATTGTGACTCTGCCTCTCATGCAGGCCTGAATCTGGGGTGTGCTCTTCTTGTGGGTTATACTCACCTTGGAGAGTTCCAGAAAGGCTGTCTACAGGTGTGTCCTTGCTGCGTTCCTGTGGGGGAAGCCCCAGCTATGTCTGCGGTAGAGTGCCAGGGGGAACAAGGACTCCTTTTCCAAGGCCCTTCATGGTCACAGAGGCTGCCTGCCTGTTGGGGTATAGGTGCACACTTTCCCTACTGCACCCAGCACTGCAATTGGGTCTCTGCTGTGAGAAACTACCCACCAGCAGAAAGATCTGAAACTCCTACTATTCAGATTATTTTGTCCCACGTAGTGATTCCTTGATGTGGTGCTCTCCCCTTTCCACTAGAGATGGGCTTCCTGAGAGCCAGATTGCAGTGACTGTTACTGTTCTTCTGGGTTTAGCCACCCAATGGAGTTACCAGGCTCTGGGCTGGTGCTGGTGAATGTCTGCAAAGAGACCTATGATCTGATCAGTCTTCAGGTCTTCTAGCCATGGATACCAGCACCTGCTGTGGTGGAGGTGGCAGGGGAGGGATGTAGAATCTGTGAGAATCCCTAATTGTAGATAGGTGTAGTGTGCTGACTTTCTCAAATGCTAGTTGTGCTAGTAGTGAAGTTGTCATGTGGACAGACTCAGGACCTCTGGTTAGCCAGGATGTTGCAGGCAGTGGTATTAGCTGTTGTCTTCTTCTTCTTGGGAACAATATTATTGTCATGAGTATGGCCTGAATTGGTTGGCCTCCAGCCAGGAGGTGGTGTCTTTTGTGTTTGGCTGCCAAGGCAGATAGAAAAATACCATCAAGTGGGGCCAGGATGAGCTCAGACTCTTCTTGGGCTAGGCTTGCAACAGCCACTATATAGGATGGGGAGGATGGTTTTCAGGCCGATGGGGTTATGTTCCAGAGGGGATTATGACTGCCTCTGTTGCACAGAATAGTTCACCAGGGAAGTAGAGAATAGCCAGTAGTGAAAAGCTTCACCCAGCTCCCACACAGTTGGTGAGCCCAATCTCACTTTGCAGTACTGTGTTAACAGCACCAAGTTTAGATCCAGGCATCCTGCTTGTGGAACTCAGTCTTGCTCCAGGCCATATACTTCCCCACTGAGAAAGCAAGCGAGGCTTTCAGGCCACACCCCTCCCTGTCTGCCCATAATGGCAGGAGCCTGGTTCCTGTGCTCATATCTGCTGCAGTTCCCATCCACCCACCAGATTCTGTTCAAGCAGGTTCATGCCCACTCAAAATTATCACAAAATTCAGTTGGAGGCTTCTTTCACCTTGTACCCCCTCCCTAATTCTGCTGGCTGCCTTCCCTGAGGGCCCCTGTGATACATAGTCAAGAATGGCTTCCCTGGGTTTGACTTAGAGACTGGGAATGCCTACAAGACTCTTCCTGCTGCTGCTTCTACTTTTATATTTCACAAGGTTCCCTAAATCTGTTCCAGCTCTAGGTAAGGTTGAGTCCTTCTCTCATGATTTGCATCTTCAGATTCCCCAGTGAGGATGTGTGTTTGGAGGCAGGTTTTCCCCCACTCACACTTTGGGAACTCATTGCTTTTTGCCTCTCTCACAGAGTTTGCAGCAGCATGTCACTTCTTTCAAAGGATCTGTGAATTCTTTCCGTTTTCCTGATATGATCCTGTGGTGGTTCTTGGAGAAAAGGTTCACAGTATGAGTCTCCACACACTGTTCTGTCCATCCAAGTGGGAGATGTATGTTAGCCCTGTCTCCTATCTGCCATCTCTCCTCTGTCCCGAATCCTTCTCTTTAGATAGCTGACATACCATCTTTTGTTTCTTCTGACTTGGTTCTATTCACTGACATTCCTCTCTTATCAAGTGGATTTTTGAAATTTCATGGAAATTTATTCCCTATTTATATGGAAATAATTCCCAATTTATATGAAAAGCTTATACAGTGATTCATTAACCAAGTATTTACTGAGTTGCTAAAAGTATACACTGATGCAAGAGTGGCTGGCAAGTCCTTTGCCTTCATGGAGATTACATTCTCTTGTAAATGTCACATGATGGCCACTAGATTTAGGAATAAAGGACTCCAGCATGAAACACTAACACTTCTGCTGGAAAAATATTTTACAAACCATATATATTGAAGCCTAAACTCTGGTTTATTGGTAAAGGAGTAGCACTGATACTAGAATTTTGTGATCAATATGTTGGGATAAGAAGTCAGAAGACTTAGATCTGTGTTCTTTTTCTCCTGCTGGCTCTAGGTTGTTTTAATCTCTGAGCTGCAATTTCCTCATCTATGGAATAGGTTAGACCAGATTAGTGGTCTTCAACTTTGGCTGTATATTAGAATCATCTTACTCTTGAACATTTAAATTAGAAATTTTGGGCCAGGTGCAGTGGTTCACGCCTGTAATCCCAGTATTTTGGGAGGCAGATATGGGCAGATCATGAGGTCATGAGATGGAGAACATCCTGGGCAACATGGGGAAACCCCATCTCTACTAAAAATACAAAAATTAGCTGGGCAGGGTGGTGCACACCTGTAGTCCCAGCTACTCGGGAGGCTGAGGCAGGAGAATCGCTTGAACCTGGGAGGCGGAGGTTGCAGTGAGCCGAGATCATGCCACTGCACTGCAGCCTGGTGACAGAGCAAGACTCCGTCTCAAAATAAATAAATAAACGAATTAAAATTAAAATTAGAAATTTCCCTGGGTAAGGAGGAAGGCAGAGGTATTTTTAAAGCTCTCAGGTGATGCAATTCTGTTTTAAGGTAGGACTAAAAATCATGGGACTACGTCAGAAGTTCTAATTAGAAATCTACAGGTTAGTTTTCTCCGGGCATGCGTATAGTGCTTAAATGTCTTTTAAATTTGTTATCAACATAGAAAAAAAAAAAGATATCCAGCTTCCTTTGAAAAATTGAAATATTAGGCAACAGTTGGGCTTATGTTTCTGCATGGTAAAAATTAAACAAAGTAAACGAGCCTCCATTTCATTTGCTCCTGTTGCCTTCCTGGCTCTTGAAGGCATTGTCATTTGTGAAAACTAAACTAGATGGTCTTTAAAGTCTCCAATTATTTGAATTGCTTATTTCCACAGCCAGAAAAGAGATGGTAAACAAACTATACCTTTATCTATAAGCTAGTTGGTTTGTGAAATCAAAAGGGACTTAATCTTTGAATATGGAAAAATCCCAGGTTCCAGTGGAAGAGGAACTCCATCTCATTAATAGCAGGACTCCACAGACTGCTATAGAATAGACACCCACCTGGGGCTAAGAGGGAGGGAGGCGGAAGAGGACTTAATTCATTTTCTGGGGATTTTTAATGAAGCTTTCCCCTCTTTCATTATTTCTTATTTGGGAGCTGGATCATTAGTTGGGATGTGAGTGGCTTTCCCTGGGGAGCAAAAAGGAGATTAACAGAGGTTTTGCCCTCTTCTTCCTGTGATTTACTGTGGGAAGCCTCCCAGGTTCTTCCCTTCGCTTCTCTGTGACCTTCATCTTTATGGTTTCTTGCTGTGTCTCTCTGAGAGCAAGTACCTGGGTGAAAAAGGCTGAGTGTGTGGTTTATTGGCAACTGCCTGGCATTGGATTTAAGTGGGTATATTTGAATTACTAGAATTTTACATTTTATAAGTTCAAAATATGCACTTGAATTTTGTAGGACCTCTTACCCAAATTGAATAATCCTTTGTGCCTTGTTAAATTTTAAAAAGTCACACTATCAACATTATGACATATGGTATATATGATGGCAATAATAAAAATAACACTTATTGTCCACCTTAATGTGCCAACAGTGTTCCAAGTGATTTGCATAAATGTCAAATTTGTTCCACACAATTATCCTATGAACTAAATGTTATTGTTTCCTGGTTTATAGGTGAGGAACACAGAGGCTCAAAGCAGCTATTTGATTTCTCTTTTTCAAAATTAGGGGAAGTGAGATACATTAACCTGTATAACCAGACCTTGTTAACTGTTTTTGGTAAATTCCAATGTGTATTGATTTTCACAAAGACAAAGCACACCATTGTTATATTAAATATTAATTTTTTCATAGTCCCTCAAGGTGCTTACTGGCTGTATTGTTATTGTCTTTTGATGTTGTTTATACATGGTGGATTACAGAATTCTATGAACATGAAAAATCTTGACTTTATCCTAGCTTATTACCTATTCTTACCCCCTGCAAAGTAAAAAGTTCACAATAGCATTAGTAAGCCAAGCAAACTACTTACTAGCCACATGAACTTACTAGCCTCTCTGCCTCAGTTTCCTTGTTGGGAAAATGGACAATACCTAACTCAACTCATAAGGATATTTCTAGAATCAGGTGTAATATCAAATAAAAATATATTTCATTTTTCCTAGAAGATACCCATGTGTATCTTGGGTACTGATGCATTCATAGTGATGCAGGACATAAAATGTTTATTCTTTTGCTTAGCAACAACTATCCATGGAGATTTTTCCACTTTAGAGATTTAATTCCATTAAAGGTTTTTAGATTGATTGGACAATGAGAATGTTTTTGTCTCTCTGAAACTGAGGCTGAAAGTTGATTTCATTCTCACACTTGTTCCCAGCAAAGGCTCCTTCCATGCTATCACCATCTAACTGCTGCCAGGCTCTTTCAGTGTAGATGGACAACATGATGGATTAATTTCTCTTGCTGAAGTCATTTCTACTCTTCATTGCTGAAAGGTTGCTTATTTGTGTGCTCAGCTTCTTGAGTAAGTTGGCACATTCAGTGGATCTCCCCTTGTATAGTTCATACTCACTTGTCAGTAAAAGATTTGTTGTGTGCAGGAAGGGAGTTGGGGGGACAATAGCTCCTGCCTGCTAAGCAATCTAAATTATGAGTTGAGCCTTTCATTCATTGCTTTATATGTGGCTGTATGCTTGCTATTAACTAATTGTTGCTGTTTATGGGAAAAATAGTTGCCTTTTGAAAAGAAAAAACTGAAAAGAGGCGTCCATATTCTTCTCAGGTCTTAGTCCATGGGTGAGTGGGTATGTGCATAAACATATCTATATACATGTGCATGTAAATATACATTTATATACATGTGGTATATGTGCATACTTAGTGTAACTAATGCTATATATAATTCTTGTGGCAAATTCAATAAGGACAACAGTAACAAAAAGGCCAGGGAATGTAATCTTCTCCCCTGAATACTTCAGCTGCCCAAGAAACTTATTTGTCTTTCATATTGTGGAGTAAATAAAGTTTTATTTTAAAGCAACTTTCTCAGATCTTTTAAAAAAATGTTTTTAGGTATAGGGTCTTGCTCTATTGCCCAGGCTAGAGTGCAGTGGCATGATCATGACTCATTGCAGCCTGGAACTCCTGAGCTCAAGTGATCCTCCTGTCTCAGCCTCCCAAGTATCTGGGACTACAGGTGCAAGCCAATGTATCTGTCTAATTTTTTTTTTTCATATTTTTTGGACATGAGGTCTGGCTATGTTGCCCAGGCTGGCCTTAAACTCTTGGGGTCAAACAATCCTTCTGCTTCTGCCTCCCAAGTACCTGGGATTACAGGCATGAGCCACTCAGATCCCTTTGTGTGGCATGTATAAAACTAATATTTTAAAACTCAGAGCAATCTTTTTTTAATCCTTGGAATAACCTTATGAAGATAGTAAATAACAAATGCTCTGAGATCTATAATCTTTACTACTTTAAAGATTTATTTTAAAATTTATGAATTTTTATTTTCATAATTAGTATTTTATATAGTTATAGTAAATGGTATTTTATAAATGTATAAATACATTAATGTTTGTAAAATTTATTTTGGAGTTTTATGTTGGCTTCAAGATAATGTTAAGTCTTTTAACAGTTACTTAGTAATACAATTTTCAGCTTTTATTTGTTCAAACTCAAGTAATGAAAATTTTTGCTTAAAGGAGAAGGTTTTACTTCCAGCCTCTTCAGGATTAACTTGAAAGAAAATGTCGTTAAACTCAAAAAGCTATACATATTACACCACCAAATACCTGCTTTCTGGCACTAATAAATTAGTTTTTTGAATGCGTCCACCTTAGTAATGAATTATCTGCTTGCATATACTTCTGTTTTAAAGGATAAATGCCATTTGTTACCTGTGTTTCAGTCACAGATTTTTACTAAACTTTGCTCCCTGGTATAAAACACAGAATGGGGGCCGGGCGCGGTGGCTCAAGCCTGTAATCCCAGCACTTTGGGAGGCCGAGACGGGCGGATCAGGAGGTCAGCAGATCGAGACCATCCTGGCGAACACGGTGAAACCCCGTCTCTACTAAAAATACAAAAAACTAGCCGGGCGAGGTGGTGGGCGCCTGTAGTCCCAGCTACTTGGAAGGCTGAGGCGGGAGAATGGCGTGAACCCGGGAGGCGGAGCTTGCAGTGAGCTGCGATCTGACCACTGCACTCCAGCCTGGGCTACAGAGCGAGACTCCGTCTCAAAAAAAAAAAAAAAAAAAAAAAAAATCAATTTGTTTCCTATGTTAAGAGCCTATAAGCAAGGTAGAGATGGTTAACTGAGGAAGTTGAATGGTAACATCCAAGCTAAGAGCCAGTTCAAGAATACAATCCCATTCTCAATAGCCACAGACAGAATAAAATACCTAGGAATACAGCTAATCAAGGAGGGAAAAGACCTCTACAACAATAATTATAAAACGTTGCTCAGAGAAATCAGAGATGGCACAAAAACCTAGAAAAACATTCCATGCTAATGGATAGGAAGAATCAATATTGTGAAAATAGCCATACTGCCCAAAGCAATTTACAGAATCAGTGTATGTCAAACTACCAATGACATTCTCCACAGAGGCAGACAAAAACTATTTAAAAATTTATACTGAACCAAAGGAAAGCTCAAATAACCAAGGCAACTGAAAGCAAAAACAACAAAGCTGGTGGCATGATGTTATCTGACTTCAAATCATACTACAAGGCTACAGTAACCAAAACAGCATGTTGCTGGCACAAAAACAGACACATAGACAAATGGAATAGATTAGAGAGCCCAGAAATAATGCCACACACCTACAACAATCTGATCTTTGATAAAGCTGACAAAAACAAGAAATGGGGAAAGGACTCTCTATTCAATAAACAGGGCTGGGAAGCTAGCTAGCCATATGCAGAAGATTGAAGCTGGACCCCTCCTTACACCATATAAAAAATCAACTTGAGATACATTATAAACTTAAATGTAAAACCTAAAACCATAAAAAACCCTGGAAGATAACCTAGGAAATGACATTCTCGACATAGGACCTGGCAAAGATTTCATGACAAAGATGTCATGACAAAGATGTCAAAAGCAATTGCAATAAGAACAAAAATTGACAAATGGAAAGTAATTAAACTGAAGAGCTTCTGCACAGCAAAAGATCTATCAACAGAGTAAACAGCCTACAGGATGGAAGAAAATATTTGCAAACTGCACATCTGACAAAAGTCTGGTATTCAGAATCCATAACAAACTTAAACAAATCAACAAGCAAAAAACAACCCAATTAAAAAGTGAGCAAAGGACATTAATAGACATTTTTCAAAGGAAGACATACATGTGGCCAACAAGCAGATGAAAAAATGCTCAGTATCACTAATCATTATGGAAATGCAAATCAAAACCACAATGAGATACTGTCTCACAAGTCAGAATGGCTATTATCAAAAAAAAAAAATGAAAAGCAGATGCTTATGAGGTTGTAGAGAAAAGGGAATGCTTATAAACTGCTGGTGGGAATGTAAATTAGTTCAGCAATTGTGATAAACAGTTTGGTAGTTTCTCAAAGAACTCAAATTAGAATTACCATTAGACCCAACAATACCATTATTGGACATAAACCCAAAGGAATATAAATCATTTTACCATAAAGACACATGCATATATATTTTCATTGTGACACTATGACAGAGACACAATAACAAAGACATGGAATCAAACTAAATGTCCATCAATAGTAGACTGGATAAAGAAAACGTGATACATAAATACCATGGAATATCACGCAACCATAAAAAGAAATGAGATCATGTCATTTGCAGCAACATGGATGAAGCTGGAGGCCATTACCATAAGTGAACTAACACAGGAACAGAAAACCAAATACAACATGTTCTCATTCATAAGTGGAACCTAAACATTGAGTACATATGGAAACAAGAGAACAGCAGACACTGGGGCCTACTCAAGGGTAGAGGGAGGGAAGAGGATGAGGCTTTAAAAACTACCTATTAGATACTATGCTTATTACCTGAGTGGCAACATAATCTGTACACCCTACCCCTCTGACATGCCATTTGCCTATATAACAAACCTGCATAGTACTCCTGAACTTAAAAGTTAAAAGAAAAAACAAAAGATTAATGAGTGTGATACTAGAACAATATTATGATGCAGGAATATTTTTTGTGTGTTTGCTAGCTGGGCCTGAGATTTGGTAAGTAAGTCCAATTGTCCTAATCCACTAGTGATGATGTTCTAGTTGAAATTCAAACTACTACTACTCCACTTTGAGAGAGACTGCATGAGAATTGGACCCAGCCTGGGGCTTTAGACACCATGGTTCAAATCTTGCCCTTATCATTTTTTAGCCACATGTTGTGCACTGAATGTTTGTGTTTTCCAGCTCCCCAAATTCACAGGTTGAAGCCCTAACCTCCAATGTGGCTGAATTTGAGATTAGGGCCTGTGAGGAGCTGGTAAAAGTTAAATGAAGTCTTAAGGATAGGTTGCCAATCCTATAGAGTTGGTGCTCTTACAAGAAGAGGAAGAGACACCAGAGTCCTCTCTCTTTGCTATATGAGGACATGGTGAGAAGTGGCCATCTGCAAGCTCAGAAGAGAGCCCTCACCAGGAACTTAAGTGTCTGGCACCTTGATCTTGAACTTCCCAACCTTCAGAACTGTGAGAAATAATTTTTCATTGTTTAAACACCCAAACTGTAGTATTTTGTTATAGCAGCCCAAGCCAACTAATACACCATGTAAGCAGGTTAAAATTTCCAATCCTGGTTCTAACTTTACTAGCTATCACTTTTACTAGCTAACACATTACATTTTCTTCAACTTGCCACATGCTTTTGTTGTGAGTTTTAAATGAAATTGCTTAAGTACTTTGCTTATCATGCTGCTGACCCATAATAGGCACTTAAAGTTAGTTTCCAGGAAGTTTGGAATGGATCTTACTTATTTATGCAAATGGTTGACTTTGATGGTGCTTGTTCCTCTCTGGAAAGGGTTCAACTCCCATTAGAATAGTCCTATGACTGCAGTAATTTTGTATGTTAAATTTATATTTTTATCTGCAGAATGTTAAATCTGCAAACACCATCCATCAACCCAAAAGCAAAAAAGAGTGTTTCCTAATAGTTAATAGTTGGTAGGTTAATAGGAAATCTAGAAAAAAAAAGTTTAATAATGAAGGCTATATTAATACCCAGTCTCATTTGAGTGCCTGTCAGTAAGGAAATAGTTATCTTTCATTGTTAGTCAATGAAGACTAATTGGCATAATTAGGGCTCTGGTGTGTTTTCTTCAAATGGTCTTCTAGGACCTGATTTAATATCATTTGAGAGGCTTAAAGAGGATCCCATGTTTCCAAATGTATCTTAGAGTCCTCAGCTGCCCAACATCCCACCATTAGTCATGCTTTGCAGATGAAAAATTGAAGACTCCTTGTCTCTGACTATCTGGGGTATGCTTTTATTCCTAGGATGAACTTCTTCTTTGCCAATAAGGAAGAAAAAGGGACAGAGGTGATTTATAAGAGCAGTTCTAGTGAGTGAAATGTGGGCCCTAGCAAAGGAGGACACATCTGCCCCTTGTAATAGTGGAGGGAAGGAAGGAGGCAGGCTGGCTGTACTTTGCCCTCCTCAACCCCAAACCCTATCTGTTTACCACAGTGGACCTTTTTTCTGAACTCTGACCTCATTATTTCATTCATTATCCACATAATATTCATCAATGTTCTCCAAGGCTTTTAGAATAAATCTTTAACATTTCCCCAAAAGTCACAAGGTCTTACACCTGCCTTCCTTTTTCCAGCTTCATATAATAATCCTCCTTTTTGACAGTGGCCACACTGATCATCTTCCAGGTCCCCAAACTCACCATTTGCTTTCCATTGTGAACCCCTTACATCATGACTGTCAGCCCAATTGTCATTTCCTTGGGGAGGCCTTCCCTGAACCCTGGGACTGGATCATATTCCCCTATCATGTGCTTTCATAGCACCATGAATGTCTCCTTGGTGGCAGTCCCCAGCAGGAGAATTCTGTGTTTATCTGTATGACTGTTTCATAAATGTTTGTCTTCCTCCCAATAGTCTGTCAGCACTTTGGGAGCCAGTTGTGTTTTGCTCTTGATTCTACCTCCAGCGCAGGATTTCTCTTAGTATTTATGGAAGGGGACATGAAAAAAAGAAAAAGTCCACTGCATGAAGATTTAATCCAGTGAGACTGAGGCCTGAACATCTAGCTTTAGGGAAGCCAGCTGCTAGCAGGACAGACTGGTAGGGACTAGGTGAGGAGAATGGAAAAACACAGCGAATGAGCATCATTTTCTTTAAGATTTTGCCTCTGGCAGACCCCTCCAAGTTACAGATTCCAAAGAGATTGTGAATGTTCTCCCTCTGGTATGGAGTCTCCTGTCCTGTCAGAAACATGGTACCCAGAGGCCAAAGCTGCTACATAAGCAAGTTGTCATAAAACTATTCCAGGACAGGTTTCAGAAGTAGGGTCTTAAAACTGAGTATTAAATCTAATGTTCACCCAGATACATTTCCAACCCACATATAGACACAGAATTTAGCAATGAAAATGGATGTTACTCTGTTAAGGATTTATTTGAAATGTTGGTTTTCTCTCATCCATCTGATACAGGTCATAGCTCTGTTTCTGTCATTAGATTGATTTTCATGTTTCTCAACACAGAGTCTCAGAGATAAGTTTAATTTTTCAGCATGGCCATAGGAATGATGAAGTCATTCCTCATTAAGATGAAGTTAAGCAAAATTTAATAGTACTTGTTTAGGATTCCTTATTTACTTTTCTACACAAAAAGAGTTGCAAGGGGAAAACAAAAACTTGAGATTTGAGTAACTTCCTTAATTCAAGTATAGATTTACAGACTGGATTAAGAAAATGTGGCACATATACACCATGGAATACTATGCAGCCATAAAAAAGGATGAGTTTGCGTCCTTTGTAGGGACATGGATGCAGCTGGAAACCATCATTCTTAGCAAACTATCACAAGAAGAGAAAACCAAACACCGCATGTTCTCACTCATAGGTGGGAACTGAACAATGAGTTCACTTGGACTCGGGAAGGGGAACATCACACAATGGGGCCTATCATGGGGAGGGGGGAGGGGGGAGGGATTGCATTGGGGAGTTATACCTGATATAAATGATGAATTGATGGGTGCTGATGAGTTGATGGGTGCAGCACACCAACATGGCACATATATACATATGTAACAAACCTGCACGTTATGCACATGTACCCTAGAACTTAAAGTATAATAAAATAAAAAAATTAAAAAAATAAAAAATAAATAAACCACTTTGTCATAATATGCAAATGAACTATTGCTTTTTTCCCCATAGGTCTGTTTTCAAATAGATAATGAGATTATATAAATAATTACCTTATATAAACATAAGGTTACTCATTATTGAAAGCAATTTTCTTTTTTTGTTTCTGGTGTATTATGGTTTAAGAGTGAGTCTTTGTTTTTAGATATTTGAAAACAAAATGTGTGTGTGCGTGTGCATGTGTATGTGTGTGGATATGTACATCTAGGAAGGTCGTCAAATTCAAAAATTATAATACAAGGTTGTAATGTCAGCACTTCCTACTGCATAGTTTTATAATGGGATATATAGCTATGCATTAAAATGCATTACTGAAATGGAAAATCAGGATGTGTTAAAAATGAATTTAGTAATTATATTAAGATCTGAATGGGAACTAGCATACAATCTAACTTAAGTTTTTGAAAAATAAAAAAAAATCCAGAAAATAATTAATGATAAGTTAGTTTCAGTATTACACTGATAAATATTCAAGAATAAGCTATAAAATATAAGGAGGTAGATTTATTATTTTAAGGTTCATACTAAAAGATTGTAATATTTATTTAACTTTTCTTTATTTAATTTAGAATAAGATTACTGTCATCTCTCTAAGCATTTATGTAATACAGTATTATTTACTTTTCCATTACATATTACTGAGATAAATAAGGAGTCATGGTGAATGAAATATAATTTAATAAGCAGGGTTTTCTTAGGTGAAAACTAGTCATGTCCCACTATAAATGTATATTGAGAGAGAAGCTGAATAGACAAGCTCCATGATTTAGTCAATGACACGACTTCAGGGAAAATGTTTTTATGCCTTATTGGCCATATCTTTTAATACTTGCATTGAAAATAAAATTACATGCCAAGATTATGAGGGTTGTGAAATTTTATAATTAGATATTTAAGTCCTAAATTGATTAGCAGCAGTATAAACGTAGAAATGGATTTTGGGTTAAATCTGAGAACTATCTTCTTATACTAAAATTTGCATGCAGATGACAATAGAAAAATCAAATGTTTTCCTGGAAAATTTTCAAATGGGACAAATAGTCATCTTTCTGGAAATATGAAATAAAGGGAGTGGTAGTGGTTGGACTATAAACCTCTTTGAAGGCCTTTTAATCTTTAGCTGTAATTCATGTTTTATCATCATTGAATTTTAAAAACAGAAAATACCTTAGAAATAATTTAGTGTTACCCTGTTGATATTACCGCCCCCCCCAAAAAAAGTGCTCAGAGTCACATAACTTGATTCAGTCAGAGCTGGTGCTAGATGCTCAGTCTTCTGACTTCTAATTCAGTTTTCTTTTATTATCTACTACTTGCTGCTGACTCAGAGCTCCTCAGCTATCTGCAAGTGGATGTGTTTATTGAGCATTTATGATGTACATGTACTACTCTCAATGCGAAGGATGTAATGGTGAACGGGAGCTTACTTTCTGACTCAAATATTAGTTTTCTCTCTTTGTGTTCCAAATGAAAGTCTCCTTTTGCTTTATCTGAAGCAGAAAGTTGTAAGTTTGCTTATTTTACTTTTGAAATTTTAGAGAATTAGCAGTGGAGTTGTGCCATCAGAAACACATACATGCAATGCATGGATGCACTGTGTGAATGAGCTCTCTGGAAGGTGGTAGATTATGGGAAAGAAGGAAGCTCAGAAACAGAGTGAACCAAGTCAAGAGGAAAGAGAGAAGAAACAGGCAAGTGTGGAGCACAGGAAAAGTAGGAGGGTCATGAATCCATTGTACAGGTGTGTGCTGAGAGACTGGAAGAAGGAAAAGAACCAAGGAAGTCTCTGCCATGTTATCTTAGTTTTGTTAAGGGCATAAAGAGATTGAAGAGGGTTTAACTAGGCCATCCTTAACCCTAGGTAATCCCTAGAGTCCTTAGCAGAACTAATAATCTAAATTATTAATGTCTGTGTGTGCACACACACAGAATGCACTTGCTAATGTCTATCATTATGAGTATCTTCTGTCTTCTCCACTACAAGGAAAGGAAGGGAATGTGACCCTCTTTCCAGATTAGAAGTAACTAGGGCATAGTAACACAAATGGATGAATTAAACTGTTTGAAATGGTGCACTGGAATATATTTATTTTGGGGTAAATCATGAAGAAATGAAAAAGGAAGAGATTCTCTTTTGAGAAAAAGTTTGTTTCCTATTGTCAATTGAGCAACTCTGTGTACATTCTAAAGATAAAGAATGATTATTCTGTAAAGTGCTGGGATTTCTGGTGCTGTGTGACAAAGTTCACTTCCTTTTGTCTAAGTTAGTTATAATAATCTTTAATGAAAAGCAGAGGGGTCCCCTGGTTTGGAACAAGTACCTGAGTCAAGAGTTGACAAGTAGAATAGCTGGGCCCAGAGGATTCTGTCGAGTTGACAAAGCCACAACAGTACATTTGGACAGAAAGAGTTTGATTTTCTTATACTGAATGTGATGATCTTGAAGAACAGATATTTTTTTTTTTTTTTCATGAAAAAAAATCTTTATTTTCAGTTATTACCCACCAGTAAGAGAAAGTTAGGTTAAGGGTATAAAGGGATTGAAAAGGTTTCTACTTTTGCCCAGTCCTTATTTTGAATAGCCTTCCACTCATCCAAAGTCTTCTCTTTTGGACCCTCCTCTTTCACCTCTTCAACTTCATTCTCCTTATTTTCAGTGTCTGCCACTGGATGATGTTCTTCACCTTCAAGTGTTTCCTCAGTCACATTTGATTGATCCAAGTCACTGCAATTATAAGATATTTATTTCTGAATGTATTTGGGGGGCTCTGTTAATTCATCTTTGACAATTCCCCAATTGTGAGATCCGCTACCTCCATGTTACAGGTCCTTGTGCTTCAGGCCACTGTAATGTGAAAAACAAGATCTATGACTTCCACTATACCTATCAAATTCACGTTTGCCACGAGAATCAAATCCATCTCCTTGACCCGTTGCACGTCCACTGCCCTCTCGACCTCTTCCAAGACCACCACGACCTCGAATAGGTCAGTCAATAATTGGTCTATCAACTGAAAATTCACCTCCTTCACCCTTTTATTCAAGTGGCTTTTCAAATCTTTGTTCACAAGGTAGTCTCCTTTCTGGTCTTCTGTCAGTTATTTTCCCTTCACCCTGAAGTTGTTGATCAGGTCTTCTTCTAACTTGTCTTATTCCTTCTTCTTCTTTTTTTCTTTTTCTTTTTCCTCTAGGCAAGCTTTATTCTTTGATTCCTCTATCCAGGAAGGGGGCTGTTGGTTGCATCTTACCCAAATGGAATGCGATGGGAATTGGAAGCTTGAGTTATTTGGAGAAGGAGTTGTCAATCTTAGCAAATGACTATAGCTGATGTGTGGTGTCCATCAATTCTTGAGGGCTTGGCCATGCAGACTAGGGAATGGTCAGAAGAGACTCATTCAGAGGTCTCCAGGGCTTTACAATATCAAGGTTCAGGGGGTATAGACAGTAAGGAAAAAGGCCATTTCCTATTTCTGTCCATTTTTGGTACAGTAGACAGTTAAGGTTTTTTCTTTTGACTAGCTTTTAAAAAATTACTTAGGAAATGGAAAGCCTATAAACATTCATAAGTGAATTGTTGAATTGCAACCCCAAGTGGTTTCCTTATCTAGTCACCACTTAACCAGAAATATTAGAATACACGGTTCAACCAGAATTCAACCAGGGGGATAACCTGCCTATTGCTCAAGCAGTCTTCAGAGTTTTTAAAAACAAAATTAAGCAAAAAAGACCTTTCCCCAAATACAATCATTACTACTTAGCTTTGTATGATCCATTCCTAAGAAAGCCACATTCCATTTCAGAAAACATGACTGCTTAAGGTTCAGTTAAAGTCCTTGCCTTCAGGTGCTTACTTTTAGTTTTCTTTAAATTAACTTCTGAAATGTTTATCTTATGTTTTGTGCTGCATTCCTGAAAACTGTAACTTTTAAGGACGTAGCCCTCATCTTTATAAAGGAGGAACAAAACAGCAAGAAGCTGTCTCATTTGGGAGGCAGAAGGTTATGACCAATGCTGGAAGTCTTTCTCTTCTTTACTTGTTATTCAACAAGATGGGTTCTATGGTGTTGCATGAGGTATGAGTTGGAAATGAAAGCTACACCACACTTCTTACATTCATAGGGCTTCTCCCCAATGTGAGTTCTCTGGTGCATGGTGAGGCTCAACTTCTGTCTGAAGGCCTTTCCACACTCATTACACGTGTAAGGTTTTTCTCCATTATGGATTCTCTGTTGAATAGGTAGGTATGAGCTACATGTGAAGGCCTTCCCACATTCATTACACACAAAAAGAAGATCTCCACTGTGAATTCTCTGGTGGACAAAAAGGCAAGAGAGCTGACTGAAGGCTTTCCCACATTCGCTGCAGTCATAAGATTTCTGTGCAGTGTGAATTCTCTGGTGCATAATAAGGTGTGGAAAACAACTAAAGGTTTTCCCACACTCTTTACACTCATATGGCCTCTCACCAGTATGGCTTCACTGATGTACAATAAGATTTGCACTCTCGGTAAAGGCTTTGCCACAATCGTTACAGGCAGAGGGCTTCTCCCCAGTGTGGATCGTCTGGTGGACAATATGGTTTGAGCTCCCAGTAAATGTTTTCCAACACTCATTACATTTACAGCATTTTTCTGTAATGTGGACTTTCTGGTGCCAAGCAACTTGTGAGCTATAACTAAAGGCTTTCTCACATTCACTGCACTTAAGGGTTTTTTCTAAGGAGTGGATTTTTTGATGTATGGTCAGATTTGAACTCCGAGTGAAGGCTTTCCCACATTTTGAGCAAACATAAGGTATCTGTCCAGTGTGGATTCTCTGATGCACATCGAGGTTTGCACTGTGAATGAAGGCCTTCCCACACTCATGACATTCAAAAGGTTTCTCCACAGTATGGATTCTCTGATGCACAATGAGGTTTGCACTCTGACTAAATCCTTTCCCACACGCACTACAATGTAAAAGACTTTCACCCAAGCTGGGTTTTTGGATTTTTAACAGTGTCAGAATTAAGGGTGTATTTTCCCCCAGATTTCTTACATTTCTGATCTTCCTCTTCTTTGAAACTTTCAGGTAAGTGACAGTCATTCACTGTCACTTAATCTGAAATCTTTCCTTTCCTTCCTTATTCTCTGCCTCTTTAACATGTTTTCTTTTTCACAAGCTTGTCTTAACTCAGGTCCTTAAAAATCAACTTTCTGGATTTTCCGAATATGATGAGGGGGTTTTCAGCTTCCTCACATATTTCAGTTTTTGGAACCAGTAACTGAAGGTTCTTGGTTTCAGCACCCTTTCTTCCTCTTCTGATTCCCCAGTCTGACGACCCTCCCCTGGGGTCTAGACTTCCATGTTTTCAGAGTGCACTTGTTGGCTGGATACCTGACCTGGGAACTTTTCTTCTTCCTCCTCCTCCTTTTTCACTTTCACTGGGCCCTGTGGGGCTAGGGCCATGGCTTCTCTCAATTCTGCAGTCATCTCTGCTTAGCAGGGGAACGCCTATAGCTGGGAGCTGCCCAGCAGAGGTCAAACCCCACCTAAGCTGTATGTTTCAAAAGCTTCTTCTTGAGTTTCTTCCCAGGGCCAAGATGAGTATCGCCTATGTGGGCAGCTGAGAGGCCCGACCTGAGTTCACTGGCTCAGCAGCAGGAGGCTGAGGGACCGGGACCTCAGCGCCTACTGGCACGAGAACAATGACCCATATTCCTTCTTTCTTAACCGCCAGGGGCGGCTGCATCTCCTCTTTCTTGTCAACCACGCCACGCTGGGGTGGCAGCGGATTCTTGCGGTCTTTCTGGGGCTCCTTGCGCAGCTAGCTATTTGCATGCCGCCTTGGAGTTGGTCTGGGCCGCAGCCTGAGCTGCCGTTCTCGGCCCCAGGGCCCTCAACGCCGCCCCTGCCAGCTTGTTTTTTCTTGTTCTCCGCTGCCTTCAGCACCTCGAAGGGGTCCGATTCGTTGTCAAATAACTGGTCCAATCGGTTGATGACCGCGCAACTGAAGCCTTCCTTTAAGTGCCCAGGCATGGTGATTGCTCGGCGGCACATTCCTCGGGGATTGCAGCGGGCTGCGCGGAGCCAAGAGCGCCTGCTTCAGCTCATCCCACAAGATCGAAGAACAAATTTTTAAAAATCTGCCTGTAAATGTCAGGCAAGGTAAATTTCAAATGAATTTTTAACGTCTCTAAAATGGAGTTATGTTTGATTATGAGTTTATGACAAAAGATAGTTCTAGATGATATTATTCTAGAAAGCTTCTTGTTCTGGGAAAGAGAGACAGTTTGGAAACTTGAGATAAGACCCTTATTGTCTATTTTATTATTTACTGCTAACAAACTGCATTTTCTCACTGTTCATTGGAATAGGTGGGTCCAGGGAACTTAGGAAAGCCTAGTGGGAAGTGGGAAATGTAAATTATTTCGTATATTTTTATGTGCACAAACAGTTGATAAAGGAGGAAGTGTAGTGGTGGGGTGGATCATGCATATTGGGATAGAAGAGATAGTGTAATTATTAACAATTATACTGGACATTTTGGATTAAGTCCTCCAAATTTTCTTATTTGTAAGGGTACAAGTCACTATTTACACTATGGTAAGCTGCATGCAAATATCTGAGTACTTTTCTGTTCCTACCTTCAGCTGGACCAGCACTAAGCTGAAATAGCCTATACTTAGATGTTTTTCTGAGGAAGTACGTTTTTCCTTTTCCCTCAGATTCCTGGTACCTGGTATAGCACTTTTTTGATTTGGTCTTGTTCTGGCAATAGGTCAACTGGCTCTCATGGTCCTTAACATTTCAGGTAAATAATTCCAACAGTTGTGACTGGAAGGAATCCAAATCAACTCAAGGCATCCACTCTATGTTCAAAATGCCATGTTTTGAGTGATTTGTCCTTTGGTTAGTAACTTTCAAAAATATGAGGACTGGAAGGAGAAGATACTATTTGAGGAACTAATGGAAAATCAAGCAGTTTTTGATACACTAAGATATTCACTTACGATGCAAGGAGTGTGATCATTGACCTTCCTACTTACCTAAACATTATGCTGTCAGAGCATGTGGATAGGTAGCATGGCCTAGTGGTTAACACACATACAAAATTCAGACTGCCTAGTTCAAATCCCAGCTTCATCATTTGCTAGCTATATAATCTTTAGTAAATTAGTTAACTTTCCTGTGCCTCAGTCTGGTTTTCCTGAAGATTAAATGAATTTATATTTCTTAAGTGCCTAGAACTGTAGCTGATCTGTAACAAGTACTGTATGTCTTTGTTTAAATAATAAATAAAATGACCGGATTGTTCAGATGGAAAAACAGGGGTCTTAGGCAGCTTAGGATTTTTTGTAAAGTAACAGAATCATTTGATGGCAGAAGCAATGATATTATCACTGTCCAGAACCCTAATGGAGAACTATAGCTTTTAAGGGTGACGTGGGGAGAAATACACTGATGAAAAACAATCAACATTATTAAAGACAGGATGGGAGAGAGTGGGAACTAGTCATTCATTTGTCTAATGGCTTAGTCAGCAACTAACTATTTAATGCCTACTTTGGGCTTTGACACTATACCAACATTGTGCAGAAAGTGATTAAAATTCAAAAAAGAACATTCACTTAGGCTGGGATAAACAAGAGGTCTTCTGCAAAATCTGATGATGAGCTTTTTTGATGTTCAGTTGACAAACTCTGCAGCAGGTTAGTGGCGGGGGGAAATTATCATAAAATTCCATCCCTTAAACATCTACAGGAAGATGATTATTTTAAGATGCTTTACTTCTGGAGATGTATGCTTTACTTCCTCTTAGAGAATCTGGCTTATGTTCTCATGTTCTGGTTTTATATGCAATTGGTCATGAGCTTAATTTGATCCAAGCATTTGGATCAAATTCTGCCCCCAGAAGTTAACTCATTTGTGGACTGTATAAATGCTATTGCACAAAAAAGAAGTATATATATACAAATAGTCATAATAGACCACATCTCGGTTAATAGTTTTAAGTCTAGATGAAATGTTTTAAGAAGGATATTGACAACTTAGAGAACATTAGAAGCATTTGCCAGAATAGTGACAGGTCAAGAAATTATGCCAAATAGTAGAAAGAGAATTAGACGCCTAAGTGGAACATGGTATATAACCCATAAGAATTTGAGGGATTGTCATTGGTAGAATGAGATGTTATTCTTGGCTGCTTCCAGCTGAGGAGTGGTGGATGGGTGACTAAGGCCTATAAGAGAGCAAATACAAGGAAGAGTTTCTAAATACTAAAGTCAATTTCCAAAGAAACAGCCTGGCCTCTAAGGGAAAGAGCTTCTTGTCAGTAGATGTGTTTAGGTGGGGCCAGCTGAACAAGCTCCTGAGCTCTGGGGATTAGACTCATTCTGCTGGATAGGAGGTACAACCAAGTCATCTCAGAGGTTCCCTGTGTTCCAAGATTCTGTTACTCTGTGATTTCATGACTTTGATGTCACCTCCCTTAGGTTGGTTACTCTAAATAATGTTAAAAGTCAGTGTATGCCTTAAGATTGGGTGAATTGCTATGATGCAATGATTTTTACCAGAGAAGCAGCTGAGTCTAAGAATGAAACTACTGTTTCTAAGTGAAAGAGGTATGAAAACCTAAAGATAATATTTTTCTCTGTAGATAGAAAGAATTTGTATTATAGGTCTGTGTTGGATGTATAGCAGGGCATCACCAGAATTCACCCTAACTGGGTGAATTCACGGCAGTAATCAGTGGAATGTGTAGTTTGACAATGAGGCCTTATCATTTCTAAGTAGTTTCTTTTTTTTTCTTCTTTTTGAGACGGGTCTCACCCTGTTGCCCAGAGCTTTGCCCTGGAACTCTTGGAGTGCAATGGCGTGATCTCGTGTCCCTGCAACCTCTGTCTACCAGGTTCAAATGATTCTCTTGACTCAGATTCCCGATTTCTAAGTGGAGAGTTATGAATGGCCCAAAGATAATATTTTTCTCTATAGGTAGAAATAATTTGTATCTAAGTCTGTGTTGGATATATAGCAGGACATTACCAAAATTCAACCTAACTCGGTGAATTCATGGCAGTGAACACTGCGATATGTGGTTTAATAATGAGGCCTTATTCTTAAGACAAAGCTCAGAAAAGCTGATAAGCAAATTAGAAAGGTCTATTGAAAAGTGTCCGTCTGGCCGGGTGTGGTGGCTCATGCCTGTAATCCTAGCACTTTGGGAGCCCAAGGTGGGTGGATCACTTGAGGTCTGGAGTTCAAAACCAGCTTGGCCAACATGGGAAAACCCCATCTCTACTAAAAATACAAAAAATTAACAGGGTGTGGTGGTACATGCCTGTAATCCCAGCTACTTGGGAGGCTGAGGCAGGAGAATCACTTGAACCTGGGAAGCAGAGGTTGCAGTGAGCCAAGATCATGCCACAGCACTCCAGCCTGGGCAACAGAACAAGACTCAGTCTCTCAAACAAACAAACAAACAAAACAAAACAAAAAAAACAAAGAAAAGACAAGTGTCTGTCTGCCAACCTGCTTCCACGAAGGCTCCTCTTCTGATTGTAGAGGTGCCTGGTTTAGGATGGCCGTGTGCTCTACCTGCTGTCTGGTCAGTAGTCAGGATTGGACTTCTGTAAGACACTCTGTATGAGAGGCTTGCAAGGAGCTTCAGAATCAGGCAGAGGTCTTTGGCGAGTTATTTCTGAATGAAGCATATCTGCATGTCTGTCTGATCTAAGCCTGGGAACCACGATAGAAGATACTGTTTAAGCAACAACAACAAAAAGGCAGGGAACTTAAGAGAGAAATGGATTTTAGTCACTAAGAACATGAAGAGGAACATTTTGATAATATGTACTCTATACAAACAGAATGCTTATAAAACCTGTAGTTATAGGAACATATATTTGCCTACAATATATTTTTCACCCTTGATTTTTAACTATTTTCTACAATAATTTTTCTTTTTTTTTTTTTGCCCTTGAAATCCAAGCTACTTGGGAGGCGAGACAGAGTCTTGCTCCGTCGCCCAGGCTGGAGTGCAGTGGTGTGATCTCAGCTCATTGCAACTCCCACCTCCTGGGTTTAAGTGATTCTCCTGCCTCAGCCTCCCAAGTAGCTTGGATTAGAGGCACCCGCCACCACACCTGGCTAATTTTTGTATTTGTAGTAGAGACGGGGTTTCACCATGTTGGCCAGGCTGGTCTGGAACTCCTGACCTCAAGTGATCTGCCCACCTCAGCCTCCCAAAGTTCTGGGATTACAGGCATGAGCCACTGCGCCTGGCCTGCCTTTGATTTTTAACTATTCCTCATGTGAAAATATAAGTCTTTCTATGGGTTAAAGGGAACTGGTAAAGAGCATTGGATTTATACTTGGCTGGAATTTCCCTCTAGGTTTGGATGTAGTGAAGGCAGTGGAGATTTGGGTTTATAACAGACACAGATTTGTGAAACTATAAAAGCTGAAGCCTCAGGGCTCCTCACTTGCAGAGACTCCTTCCAGGGTCCTGGAAGGGACCCTACTAATGTGTTATTATGGTCATTATTTTATAAAAATTGCACCACGCCTGGCTAATTTTTTGTATTTTTCATAAAGACACGGTTTCACCGTGTTAGCCAGGATGGTCTGGATCTCCTGACCTCGTGATCCGCCCGCCTCAGCCTCCCAAAGTGCTGGGATTACAGGTGTGACCCACCACACTTGGCTTTTTTTTTTTTTTTTTTTTTTTTTGAGATGGAGTCCCTCTCTGTCACCCAGGCTGGAGTGCAGTGGTGCGATCTCCACTCACTGTGATCTCAACTCACTGCAACCTCCGCTCCAGGGTTCAAGTGATTCCCCTGCCTCAGCTTCCCAGATAGCTGGGATTACAGATTCGTGCCACCATGCCTGGCTAATTTTTTGTATTTTAGTAGAGACAGGGTTTCACCATTTTGACCAGGATGGTCTCCATCTCCTGACCTTGTGATCTGCCTGTCTTGGCCTTCCAAAGTGCTGGGATTGCAGGTGTGAGCCACTGCACCTGGCCTAAATTATTTTAAAAAATAACAAATTCTTTAAAATAATGCAAATCGATGATGAATTATGAAAATCATGATGAGAAACTCCTGACTGAAGAGAGAAATTGTTTGAAAACTGTATTCTCCTTTTCCTCTACTACTTTATGTAATTATAAAGCCTTTTTCTAAAGTTCCTTTCTGACAGAGAAATACTGGCCAACAGAAATTCAACGGAAATTTGAGACTTTTGACATTCAGGCAGTTTATATGGTGTTTCAGGTGTTACTACCTCTAATAGTCTATCAATAAAACCTTGATAGGGGATGTTCTCTCTTTTTTGCCTTCTACTCCATCTCTTCTCGCACACACTTGTGATTCTTGCTAGCATTCACACTTACTCTCTCTTTATTTATTTATTTTTTGAGACAGGGTCTCACTTTGTCACCCAGGCTGGAGTGCAGTGGCGCGATCTCAGCTCACTGCAGCCTCCACCTCTGGAGCTCAAGGGATTCGCGTAGCTAGAACTACAGGCGTGTGTCACCACCCCTGGCTAATTTTTGTATTTTTTGTAGAGCTGGGGTTTTGCCATGTTGCCCAGGCTGGTCTCCAACACCTGGGATCAAGCAGTCTGCCCACCTTGGCCTCCCAAAGTGCTGAAATTACAGGTATGAGCCTCCATTGCTGGGCACTTACTCTCTCTTTAATTATCAGCTTGCAAATGAGAAATCTGCCCAAGGAGCCTGAGCTTGGTGCATACCAGTTCATTTCAGCCCCGTCGGTGAGTTTATGATTCTATGAGACATTAAAGATGTATTTTATTTGGACATGTTAAAAAAAAAAAAAAAAAACTGTGTGTTTCTTCACAACATCCAAAGTAATTATTTTATTGGTGTTGATAATTATTATTGAGGAATAGGGTAATCATGCATGTTATCAACCACTTCCTAAATGGTACCTGGTTAACATGTTAGGGGAGGGAATCTAAGCTGAAAGTGATGCCCATTTAGTGAAGCCAAGTGATGTAGCAAGAGTTGAGAACAACTTATAAAGGGACCTCTTAGCCCATGTCCAGAACATTGTCATTAACATAAAGATAGGTTACCAAGGGAAAGGACAACTGTATGGTCAATTTACCCAGAACTGAACTCTCAAAAATCAAGCACTCTCATTCTGTTAGGGTGATGTCAGAGAAAAGAACCTTCACAAGGTTTGAAAACACAGTTGTAACATACTAGGCTAGCATTTGACTCAGATTTTTTATCTTGTGCTTAAAACCAGCCTACTGTTGTCTCTGCAGAGAGAGCACTAAGTAGGTACTTAATAATACTTTGCTGGCCAGCACATAGCTCTGTGCAGAACGAACACTAAGTAGGTACTTAATAATGCTTGCAGGCCAGCACATGGATGGATCATGTTTATAAGTGTGTATCATAAACACTTTGCCTTCAGGAAATTGTTTCCTTTTTAGAGTTTTCACACTGTGGACATCTTTAAAAATCCCAGAAAATGTATCCTTATGGATTGACATGTGACTCCTACATGTGAAGTTAGAATCCAATGAAATGCTGTTCTTTGGACTAAACTTTCAAGACTCATGTGTGTGGTGTATAATTCATTAACTAAAGAGATGATTCATACTTTACCTTATGTAGGACCACAGGTATCCACATATCCACCATTAGGATATTCTTTAAATCTCGTACTTTGGAAGATTTTCAGACATTGTAAACAGTAAATGCATCAGAAATAAGCATTTTCCAGAAGAGGGAGGTATAAAATAGTGATTGATCAGCCTGTTGCTTAGTCCTGGAAATGTGAAATCAGATCAATGTGAAAAAGATGCTTTCCTTGCATTCTCTTCCAGAAATATGCAGCCTGCTGCTCTTTTGTCTTCAGTGTAAGCATGCTGCAGTGAGGAGAGCCCAGAACTGTTTTTAAATTCAAAAGGACAATTGCTTTCTGCTCACTCAGGTCCACTGAGGCATGCTCCAAGATAGGAAAAAGGTGCTTAGCAGGGTCTCTTTGCTAGAGATTCAATATATGAATTTTACTTTGAGAATAAAAAGTTCACCCACTTTTAAAAGGTTAATCAAAAGCACATTGTAGTGTATTCTTCCTTTCCTATGCAATTTCCTATGGAATCTATTTAAATTCTGGCCGCAGAGCAGCAATATTTTTCAAAGAGGCAGTCCTTCTGCCAAGTGGCTCTAGAAGTACCCATAATCTCCATGTCAGGAGTATGGAAAATGAAAGAGATGAACACTTCCTTCAGAAATTATGCCTTTGATTCCTTTACTCTACAGCCAGGCAGGAAGAATCCTGAGAGAGGCCTTTACCGAAAGTTCAATATTTATGAGCTACATACTGACAAATGAAAAATGATTCCTAGCACTGAGTTGCTTACCCTATCAAGTTTGCCCATTATTTTCAGGCTGTTGAGCATTGTTTGAAAAATTGATCTGGGAGCTACATGAGACTATCCCTTACCATGGTCTTGCTGTTATAAATTCACACTGGGCTATTTCTATTCCCTAAGTTTGCTCTGCCCTTTCCTACCCTTTACCTTTATGGTCTTCCATCTGGTAAATTTTCTCTCACCCTTCCTGGTCTAGCTGTACTTCATCTTCACTTATGAAGGCTTCCTTGTTTTCCTTTTTCAGAATTAATTGCTAATTTCTCTCTGCTCTCTAAGCATTAATACACCCATCATAGCCTTCATCATAATATGCTTTGTGCTGTAGTTATTTATGTACTTATTTGTTTTTCCCCTTCTTTGTTCTTTGGTTAAATGCATGCCAGATTCAACTTTACAGATGGGAAAAATGAGCTCTGAAGTTTAATAACTTGCCCAAGGCTACCCAGTTAGAAGAGTTATGGACTTCACTCTGAATATGGTGACTTTTGTTCTAGTGTGTTGCCTTCTCTAGTCTTCTTAAGAAAAACCTTGTCTTGTTTTCTTTTCTCCTTAGGTTGACTTATTCTATACATTAGAAGTTTCTAAATTATAATCAAACTGTCATTCCAGGGTCATAGCCATATGTAAATCAGAATGCAGCTTTACATAGATTCATTATTACTGTGCTTGGAGATTAGAAGCCAGCTCACAAGAAGACTTAATTTGGAAAGATAAGGTAACCAACTTTACATGAGTGCTAGCCTTTCATTGATTTCTCACCTCCATTCTATATTCCTCCTGGCACTTGTTTTAAATCTGTTCTACTGAAGTCCATACTCTAACCCCTTGCTCTCAGCCGATGATCTGTTTACCTGCTTGAGAAGATTTAGATCAGTAGTTCTCAAACTTTAATATGTATAAAAATCACATGCAAAGCTCTTTCTAACATAGTTTCCTGGGCCTTTTCCCAGGAAGTCTGATTTCAGTAGGTCAGGGTGGTGCTCATGAGTGCTCCGTTCTAACAAGCTCCCAGGTGATGGCAACACAGCTGGTCTGAGGACTACACTTCGAGAACCTCTGACTTAGGCCATCCTCTGAGATAGGATGTCTTCTTCAATATGTCTTCTCTGGATGTTTATCCTTCCTCTCCTTCTGTGAGTGAGAATTCAGTCATTCTATTCTCAGGCTGAACCCTCTCACCACGAGCTTTTATACCATCCCACTTCATCTATTTCAGGACCTTGCTTCCACTTGTCTCTCTTTGCATCTTTTATATTACCCTCTCAATTGCCTTTTATTCTCCCCTGCTTTACTAATAAAACTGTTCCTTTCTCAGTTGTACTATTTTAGATAGATCTAATGATTGTAAGCAAAATTATTTTCTATAAGAATGCTTGACCATTTCAGATTCAACTCAGTTGGTTAGGAACTAAGTTTCTGTAATTTGGGAATTGGCTTGTAGAGAGCAAAATTAAGAAACCAAGTTTAACTTTTTTTTAATGGATGTGAGTGGAAGAGACTAATGAGATACTACAAAAGAGTTAACTTCTTACATTTCTGTAGTCTAATACGAGATAGTTTCTCCAGGAATTAACATAGCACATCTGGTTCACTGACCTGAGTTTGTTTCCTGGTGAGGCTTTGCAGTATCATCCATATCTCAGGCAAAGGTATCCCAGCATTTTGTAGTTAAGCAGTTGGAGGAGGAGTAGGCAGAACTTGTGTACTTTGAAACATTTCACAATGAACTACTTTGCATTCTAATGATGTTCTCCTTACTTAAGGACTTTGCTATGTAAAGATGCTTTGTCCTTCTGATAATCACTTACACTTTTCTTCTGTGTTCATGTCACTTCATTAATCCTGGTTACTTGTAATGAATCATAATCTTACCCACTTATTCTTTTGTGACTCATTCCTACTTGTATTCTTAATAGTATTGTCGGCCGGGCGCGGTGGCTCAAGCCTGTAATCCCAGCACTTTGGGAGGCCGAGACGGGCGGATCACAAGGTCAGGAGATCGAGACCATCCTGGCTAACACGGTGAAACCCCGTCTCTACTAAAAATACAAAAACTAGCCGGGCGAGGTGGCGGGCGCCTGTAGTCCCAGCTACTCCGGAGGCTGAGGCAGGAGAATGGCATAAACCCGGGAGGCAGAGCTTGCAGTGAGCTGAGATCCAGCCACTGCACTCCAGTCCGGGCGACAGAGCGAGACTCCGCCTCAAAAAAAAAAAAAAAAAAAAAAAAATAGTATTGTCTATGTCTGATAACACGTTGTCAATTGACTATGCTATTTTTAATGTAAGCCTTGGCAAAAAGGTTTACTTAGAGAAAAGCCCTACATTTAATTCCCCCATGCCTCAGTTCCCAAATTTACTAATAAAGATGATACTTAGCTGTCACTCCACATTTCATCGGTAGAATTAAAATGAATAGAGATTATGAAATAAGACAACAAAAAAAATATAATTATAATGGATCAGAATGAGAAATCACTACAGATCAACACAAGTGACCTGCCATGTCAGATTCTTAGATGCAGTTTCTTTAGTCAGTGGGCCATATTTCTTCCTCATTCTTTGTTTTTCCATGATGCCTTCCAAAACTAAATTTTAACCAAGAAGGAAATATCATTTGTCTTCTTATATAGGAAGATCCTACTGAGAGATTATATTCATATATTTCATCCATCGGCCTATAGGTGGAATTGTATTTAAAATACTAATAAAGGTTATTATTGCTTATATCTCTAAAAATGCTCCAACTCTCCAAATAAAGCTTATACTGTTGATGATATTTATCAGTGGCTCTGAATACTTGCATATCATAAAACTCTCCCTCAAAATTTAACCTTAAACTCTTTCAGGCTTGTCTTCATCACAGTGGGAACTGAGGACAGCTGCTCATGTTTTTTGATAGAACAGCTCTTAACATGCTTTTGCTCTTGCCTCCCACTGCCCAACACCAGCTGCGTACACACAGTCCACTTGCTGTGTCCATGCTCTGGCTCCTGGCTCCTTTTCCTTCAGCTAAGTTAGCCTGGTTTTATTTGGTTTCATCATACGAAGTATCTATTAGTAAAACTTTTATGGACTCTGATTACAGTGCTAAACTCATAATAAAGTAATCAGAACTTCATTTATTAAAACACTGGGCTGAGCTTATTTTTTAATTTAGTACACATGACAATTTTATAAGGTAGGAATTTTCATTCCCCTTTTATAGATGGGAGAACTGAGGTCCAGGATATAGGTAACATTTTCAAAGTTAACTCATAAGTAAATGGCTTAGCTGGAATTTGAACCCAGATTCCTACAATTCTAAAGCCCACCCTTTCAACTGCTGTGCGCACAATTACTGTGTTCTTACTTGCTCTCTGAAATACAACACCTTATTCTCATTTCATCTGCTCTTTCTGCCCTATACACTTCAGTTTCTTCTTTATAGATACCTGATGTGGATTGTGACATCTCAATTTTTTTTGTACCTTGGCAGGGTTTTGATTGATGTATTGGTGTTCTGAACTCTTTAGCATATGTATTAATATGGAAATATTAATACATTATTAATATTAATACAAATATTTCATCTAATAGGGATTATTTTGTCTACCTATTTTATCTTTCTTTATAATATAAGTTTGTAGAAGGCAGAAACTATAAATTGCTCAATTAGGGACTCCACAGTGAGCCAAGCACATACATACTTGACCCAGAGAAGTCATCACCATCTTTATCACCACAGCTAACATATGAGTAGTGCTCACCATATACCAAATATGTGCATGGATTATTTTATTTACTCTTTACAGTAATCCTATAAAGTAGATTATGTTGCCATCCCAAGGTTAAAAAACTAGTCCACATTCATCGAGTTACTGCATGATAGAGTTCGAGTCTAACCAACACCAATCTATCCACACATCTGTCTACACAGTTAACTACTCCACACTTCTCAGTGGAATCTAGAGTTCTACTTATTTCGTATTCCTTCCATTTTTCACTATCTGTCCTCTTCACCTTCTTAGCCTGTTTCTCTCCTTTTCACTTTCTGCCCTATGCATACCTGCTCAATCTTCAGTCTTCTCTGCCTTATCCTCTCTTTCAATTTTGTTCTTTTCTGTCCTATCCTGCCTCCCCACTCTTCTTATCTCATTTTCCTAGTCCCCTTGTCACCTTTTTACCTCTTACATATTTCTTTTTAAAAAGTAACTTCAAGCTTGATAATAGATTCTTCAACTCTCTTAGCAATATCTTATCCTAACCATAATAAAATGATAAAGTGCTAGGTGTAAACAGAAGTAGAATATGAAATTGAAATGAAGAATCTCTTTACTTTTTCTGTTAGAAACATAAATAATGAGTGACTATAACATCTTGGTCTCCATAACTTCTAAGTGTTAAATAAAACACATTTCTCTTTTTTTATTTAACACACACACATCCACACACACATAAACTTGTTTCATGCATTGATTGCCATTTATTGAGCAGTATATTTTTGGAAATGCAACAGCTACAAAACAATTTTTAAGTTATTATCATACAGTGACATTAATAGGCTCATCACTTTGCTTTCTTTCCTTTGTTCTATCATGTAGAGAGTTGCTTTAGAGATCATTGTGTATTGATATGAATTATTGTTGAAGTTTTATTAGTCTGGATGCCTGGTCTTGGGCATTTTGATAAATTTCTTTTGCTCCAAATTCAGAAGTTATGGCCATTCATCTTTATAAATAAGACTTTTTAAAAAAGGCAAAGTCATAAAATAAATATTTCAAAGCAGTGTTAGATATAGCCAGCTGAATAAACTGCCCTCTTTATTTAACTCTGAACTCTAAACCTCATTTAAATATCCTCCCTTTATTCTCTAAAGAAGACAAGAAAAAAAAATTACAGTAGATTCTAAAATAAAATATAGCAAGAACATTTTTGTAAGAGATATCTCAGATAGAAGGCTGTAAAAATTGGGCAAGTATTTGCACCTAACCAGTAGAACTTAGAAGAGAAAACATGAAATGAACTTCTTAGCTTATGGAATGGTGTGGATAGGTTTGCATTACTTAGATGTTCACAGAGCTCTAGCATTTACTTACTGAAACACTGGAATGGTTCATATCCCTGTGGTTTCTACCTTATTTCTTCCAGAAGGATTAGGTTGTATGCTGCCAGAGACCACACTGACTCTTAGTAATGGGATCACCAAATTCTGATTCACAATTTTGTGCATAGAGAGATTGCACTAATATCTCAAAATTGTAGCTATGATTATAACCCTGGTATAGAAATCTGAGCTATGTTGGCAGTGCCATGCTGTACAGTCGAATCCACCTGATTATATCTGCATTTGTGACAGCTGGGCTGGCCTTCATTGGCATATGCCTCTTAGCTGTGCCCAGGGCTTTGAATGCAAAATGAAAGATCAGCATGATATTAGGGGCCCATGATCCATAGATGCGGCTTCCCAAGTAAACAGTATCTCAGCTTTAACATGGCCCCCAGTATCCTGCTTTATTTTTCTGGACTGAAGTTCCTATGACAGATTTGTTGCTTTAAAAAAGTAATTTTGCAGATTTGTCCTTTTTTATTTATTTTTATTTTTATTTTTATTTTTATTTTTTTTGAGACGGAGTCTCGGTCTGTTGCCCGGGCTGGAGTGGAGTGCAGTGGCCGGATCTCAGCTCACTGCAAGCTCCGCCTCCCAGGTTCACGCCATTCTCCTGCCTCAGCCTCCCCTGTAGCTGGGACTACAGGCGCCCGCCACCTCGCCCGGCTAGGTTTTTGTATTTTTTAGTAGAGACGGGGTTTCACCATCTTAGCCAGGATGGTCTCGATCTCCTGACCTCCTGATCCGCCCGTCTCGGCCTCCCAAAGTGCTGGGATTACAGGCTTGAGCCACCGCGCCCGGCCGATTTGTCCTTTTTTAAAAGAAATAAAATTTGCCTCCACTTTCTACTGAAAGTGATATGGTAGTATCCATCTTATAATTGCACAGATTCAAAAATAAGCCACAAATATGTTAGCTGAAGTATAACTGTGAACTATAAAATACAGATATCATAGCCTATAATATAGAGGGTAGTTTGATGTTATAAAGCCATTTTTCTGTGTTTTACATTATCATAAAATTTAACTACTGAAGGGAAAGTGAAGGTTTAATATTTAAGTAAGCCTAGCACTTAAAGAGAAACACATATATTTTCCTTGGAAAAAAGGACGTTCCATTTTGGACACTGCAAATGACGGTGCCAGCTGTTGTCATAGTATTTCTAACATCCACTGAGGATTAATTCCAGGCCCAGCAAATTCACTGGATGAGCAGAAACAGCCAAAGAAGTAAACACTGGTGCTTCTGCTGTGGTATTATTAAATTAGGCGGGAGACTTCTGCAAAGTTGGACATCTAGTGAACACTGGATTATCATGCCTGAGCATCATTCACTTTGTGGGTATCTACAGAAAACTGAATCCCGAACTTGCTTTCTTCTGCCTCTTGGCCCTCTTCCTCTGTAGAGGTATACTCAGAAAATGCGATCTCATTTGAATATAAACTTTTCTATTAATATTCATTAAGTACTCATACAATATAAGCTGAGGAAGCAGTGGTGGGTATAAAACACAGGCCTGATGTAAAGAGCTTACTTTCACTGTAGAGGCAAGATAGCATAATGAAACAGAGATGGGTTTCAGAGGCAGGTGGACCAGAATTCAAATCCTATTTCTTCTAAGTATGGCCTTGGGCCCATCACTTAAATTTCTGAGACTCAGTTTCCTTTTCTATGAAAGGTAGATACTAACCATGCTACAGAGTTCTGTTGAGAATTAGAAATATTTACAGATACTTAGACCACTACAAGGTAGCTCTTTTTCTAGAAGAGGCATACCTTAATATATATAATCTATGAAACAGAATATAGAAGATGCTAAGTGAAAGGTGTCTTGTTTTTCTAAGACCACCAGAGCGGGCACAAAAGAACCAGCAAGTAGGTACAGGTCAGGAGCAAAACTGCTAGTTTATTTTAGTAACCTAAGGTGTGGAGAAGAAGTCTGTCGGCCTCCGGCAAAGAAGGCCGGCAGAGTTCCCCTCCCCCAAGCTCTCGGAGGGAGTTCCGACATCCCCACAGGACTGGGAAGCTGGGAAGTCCTCGTGGCTCAATGCTGGAGAGCGGCTTTTCTAGGAGTGGGAGGGCAATAGGTGGGGCATGGGCGTGTCAGTGGCGTTCTGCAGGTGCGACCAGGTAAATCTTGGTCTCTTCAGATTGACGTCACCTGGCGCATGCCCAGTTGGTCTGCACCCTCCCTGGGCGCCGGCTGCATTTTCGCGGGAAGAGTTGGTGGGGGCGGGGGATGAAGAACCCGGAAATGCACCATCTTGCCTCCGTTCTTCCAAACAAAAGGTACAATCAGAGAATTCCCCAGGCCCTCAAGAAGGAAGGTAGAATGGATGAGGAAGTCTGCTGTCCAAGGGGTGGGCCGGAGCTAAGGCAAGATATGTGTGTGGGCCTTCACTAACCAGGCACAGGGAGAGGGCATTCCAGCAGCAGGTGTAGGTCTGGCCAAGGAATTAAGACAGGAACGCAAGTGGCGTTTTCCAGGCAGAAGATTAGGAAGTTTTAGATCAGCCTGGATATGGAGACCTTGAATAGCAAGCCGACTGAGGAATGCATGGAAGAATGACTACTAGCTGGAGTAAAACATAAATCTCGGCCTCTTTTCTCTTTCACCTCTCCTCTTGCCCACATCATGGACCGACAGTTCTTGCTTTTCCTTATACTCTGTTTCTATGAGCAATTTTAAGAAGGCAGAGTGCATAATGGTATTACTTTTATGTCTGCATGTGTATTGCCACATGAAGCCTGTAGTTTTGCTTTTCAAACTACTAGACTGTGACCTTGTAATGATCTGGCAAAAGGCTGATTGAATTTATAAGAGCAGTAAATTAATATAGTGGATAATAGTGGGAAAAAATTAGTGGCTAATACTAGGGAATGAGAAGATTAGGAAAGACATAAATAAAATATGGGTGGTGTAAATAAAAATTAAAGTGAAAATATGGGGAAGGGACTGCTTATGATTCACCTTACAGCCATGTAGAAATTTTGATTAACAGAGCAGTATATCTGAGGCATGTTGTAAAGAATGGACTGGGGTCTGTTTTCACTGTCAGTTCTTTCTGGAAGTACGTGTTCATGAAGATATTGAAGGCTGTTTTTCTATAGGCAACTGGTGGTTTTCTGCTGTAGGCAGAAGTGGTTGAGGTAATCCTAGGGAGGTGACGCTGAATGGGGCTGTGGTCCTACTTTATGTAAGGTTATTATATGTGAAAGAAAGAGTAATTTTTAAAAGTAATTAACTAGTGGTAGATTATGAACTAACACTAGCAAAGGTTGATTATAAATCAGATTTTCTTTTTACTACTGATTTGGAAAAAATCTTTGGAGAAATAGATTTGGAATGGTTAAATATCACTTTTGGGACCACATTTTGCTACCACAGCTTAAAGGTACTCTTAAGAGAAAGCTTTACAAATGGGGCAACCTTGAAAGACACATTTCATATGCATTCAAATTCAAGATATGACCGAAAGCTCTGTTGCCAGGGTAAAGGTTTTGAGAGTTAAATGGGAATTTGGAAAACAATACTCAAAAATTGACTTAAAATGCAGATGCAGATAAGCCGACAAGTATTTAAAGGGTGGAGACATCAAAGAATGTAAGAAATAGTTTGGATCACTAACAGGAATGTGTAATGGGAAGTCAAAATCTATGCTGTCAGGAAAAATTCATATTATTGGGTAGAAACTCTATTATTTGGTACATTTAAGATAAAATGAAAATTGTATTTTCAAAGGGTTAGGCTTCGCAGTGGATGAGTGATTGGGGCGTTTTCTGGTTTCAGTGATTCTGTAGGCAGAAAACAGTTTTTACTGCCAAGTGTGTCAGTGGAGTGGGGGAGATAGAGACCTTACTGTGTTAAGCGAAATCTGTTGCTTAAGAATAAAGCTGGCATTTCTGTAGAATGGAGAAGGAATTTGGTATTATCATATTATAAAAAAAAAAAAAAAAAAAAAAAACCTGCTCTTTGAAGAGTAGATTTTTTAAAGTTTGATTATCAAGTATTTATTTAAAACTACTGCCTAAGTATTTAAGCAGTTTCAGGCTCTGATTTTATTTTTGTTAAAAAATGAAACCTATGCCTAAAAATTATTTTAAGTAGTTATATGGATAGATGAGCTACACAGTTTCAGACCTGTGTATATGACTTTTTAAGAGGTCAGTGGTATCCAATAATAAATGATCTTATGCAGGAATTTGACACATAATGGGTCATGCATTATCTATACCTTGTTACATGGGATCTGTATAGAGTGATAGCAGAAAAGAAAGTTAATTTTAGGATCCTTTAATGCCTATAAATTTAGAGCAAAAGAAGTATTTCTAAAAGCTCATCTTTTGTATACATATGCCCAATCACAAGTTTTACAGACATTTTTACACGTTTTAGGCCTGAAGTATTTGATTCAACTCTTATTTGTCAAGATACAATATAATTACATTAGTAAAATACAAAAGGGCGGATAAATTTTTCTTCTTTTGCCTATGTTATAGTCACGCAGCAAACCCTCCATCACAGTTTTTTAGCTGAGGTAGATCGAGATGTATAGAGGCCAACTAATATAGTTTTATATAATCAACATAGGGAAGTCATTTCAGAGACTTGCACTGAGCTCTTGGAGGGAAGAAAATGAATCTTAAAGCTTCTTGGGAATATCCCTCACTGCAGCAGAGTTTATGTGCTCTAATGGATGCTCCGTAAATGCTTGAGAGAATGTAAGTCCCGTAGGTTAGCATATACTTAATTCTACCTAACATGGAAACCTCTCCATACATTCTATAGCTGAAATATTTTAGGAGCTCAAAAGGAGTAACAGGAACTAAAGGGAACACCAGCTCCAAGATTGGATTTTTAGGCTTTCTTGCTAGTGTAACACTTCCTTTCCTGTTGGACTATTGGCAGCCATATCCTGGCTAATTGGAAGTGATTTTCAGGGGAAAGGAAGAGGTCATAAGTTCTTGCCTCCCTATTTTCCTTCTTGCTGGGTTCTGGTAACTTACCTTAAGGAAGTAGTGTCATCCTATTCAAACTCCTAATATTCAGAAGCCAACTCTCTTTATTCAAACATGTTGAGGAAAAAAATATCTCCTTGCATCCTCTTCTGCTTAAAACTTCTCCTGTACCATCAAGCGTGGACAGATATATGACAGTGGCAGTATCCAGAAGACACACCATCTATGTAACAAACCCTAGAAATAAAGTATGGTATAATCCTAAGCATTCACTTAGCACTGTCGCTTCTGGGAATTTGCTGTGAGTCAGCCACAGGCATCTCTGTGTACCTTCAAGCCCAGCTTAGCACGTATGGGAGGATAAGAGAGAAAGTGTACTTCTTGAATACATCTTCTACAGAATAAAGTAATCCTTAGCTAAGTTGATGATATCCTCACTCAGAATTTAAAAGTTCAGTAGAGACTCTTCTTGAAATGTTGAATTTTTATTTTTGCTTATTGCCCTTTATAGCTGAGTGAAATGCAGTGAAGATATTCACTGGTACTATAAAAATGCATTAGTTCTTTTTGGTGACCTACTTGACTATCAGAGTCAGATACGTAGGTAGCTGGAATTAAATTTCCATTTAGCATCCCCCTTAGAAGGGTGATAGAAGCTCCCATATCTTGGTGTTCTGTTTCTGAGTATCTGCTGTCTCACTGAGGCAACATGCTAGCCTCCATGTTGTATTATTTCACAGATACAGAACTAAGTGACACATCTGCCAATTCCCCCTCCCATTTTCTTTGATGGAGGTAGATTACATTTATAAGGTGTAGATATTGCTTGAAGGTACTTGTTCTTTCTTACAGGTAAGCAAGAAAGAGAGCAGCAAATAATGGCTAGAAGGAAGATGTGCCCACACCACATTCAGGCCACTTAGTCTATCTAGTAAGTACTTAGAGTGTTTCAGGCATCAAGCATGTACTGGGAGACATGCACACAGAAAAAGGACAAGCAATAGATTCCTTTGAGAGTGACATGGTAGGTCTGAAGAGTGAATGTAACTTTTTGTCTCCATCCCCTCAGTGATTCATGAATTATTTATTAGCTATTTTTTTCCACCAGGATTACAATCATTTTACCTTTGCCAGGCTAGTGGATTATTAATAGTGGTTACTCTATTTATTTACACATTTTCTATTTTACGTTATTCATCCTTTATTAGTTCACCCCCACCCCTAGTCACCATTCTTTTTTCTTTCTTTTGTTTGGGCTTTCATGGCTACCGTATCACCAAGTGATCAGGAAAAAAATGCACTGGTGTCAGAATTAGGCCAACATAGACATATGGGATGGTAGGTTCATTTGGGTTGGGTAGAGAGCTGTTTGAAACTTGTATACACATTTTTCAATTTCAAGAGGAAACATTTACAGTAAAGGAAGCATGATATCCATAGTTTGCAGTGGTCTAATGGAGGTGAGCTGAGCTCAGCAATCTCAGATGCATGTAGCTCTACAAGTCTCCATTATACAAATTATGTTGAATATTTCATCTCTTGCTACAGATTAGTTTTGGGCCATCATGAAAAACTTTCCTGAAGATTAAGTCAAACTTATCTATGCATGCCTTCTTTGGATACGTAGATCCACCCTTGACAGCTACTCTGTCTACTAATTCTGTCAAGTAGGACTGAGCTTTTCTGAACACCTCTCCTTTGTTAACAAGAAGGAGAAGAAGAAAATTAAACACTCCTGGCATCTGCCTGGCTGTGATTTAGCCCTTGGTAAGGAGTATTACAAATTGAGATGGTGCCAGAGTGCTCCTGTGATTCATCTCTTCTCCTGTCAAGACCAGTTGAAGTGATGCAATTGGAAACCTCTCTAGTTTGTGAAGAGACACTTTATGTTGGAAGGAACAGCATAAGCAGAATAGTACTTAGGCTTTCAAAGCAGAGACAATTGGATTCTCTTGATTGGTGAACAATCACTGCAAATTAAGGTCAAAAGTATTATCAACTAATTCAGTGTACTAGGCTTCTTCATCATTTCCCATGACTTGTTCTCTTTTAGAAGATGGTTTAGCAAATTGGAGCAATTATTTTTTTAAAAAACCTTGCTGCAGAGTTAGTGATAAAACACAAGAAAGTTTAAGGCTGGATATAGCATGTCCATCTTTATCAAGACGCAGATCCATAGAGAGGTGTGCTTGATCTTGGGATGCTGGATGAAAATCCAGGCACTGTGTTGCGGGAGGCTGATTTCTGAAAGTTGGGGCATCATTGTTTGGCCTGTGACGTTTGTAAGTGTCAGGTATGTCTTGTCCCACAGAATACTTTTTATAGCTGTTAAAGGACAGATTGTCTTCAGGACAATTGGTACCCATGCTAGAGTAGGGTATATTCTGAAAGAAAATCCATTTGCTCTCATCTGTAATTTATCCCCTTAGTTGAAACATGATCCCAGTGTAGAACATTTACTTTTCACACTCCATTTAAATCAGTGTGGTTTCTTCCCATCTTCATGAATTTTACCTCATTTCTTTGTCTTGCAAAAACCCAGGACCGAATGGTAAAATTTCAAAACAAATCTTTCATAAGGCTGGAACTAGACACCCTGTTGGGTCACATGCAAGTTATTTGCAGAAGAGGAACACTTTGCATGTGAGTAAGAGAAAGCAAAGCACTTGCACCAATACTCAGTGCTCTTGGGGCCAGGAGTGAGGGGCCTTCCATGTTTGCAGGACATCTATTTGGGCCTTATGTTCTGCTACAGCCCCAAGTCCTTACCTCATATCTGCCTGGTGTCCCATTTTTCTGCTTAAAGAGTCAAAGACTGAAATTCTTATCGGTGTTTCCCATTCATTCCTAAGTTACTTTGGCCTTCACGTGGAGCCACCATGCTGTGGCCCACAAAGTGTGCTATTCACTTAAACTTATTTATCTTAAACTTTTTATGAATTGTGGTTGCATTCTTTGACTTTCCTTGCTGATCACAGTTTACATTAATCCTGGATCATTTGACTCTTAAGTGCTACATGATAGTACTATTTCTAATGGTTTCTAATGTTATACGAATGCCTCTCTTTCCCATTTCATCCCTTTCTCTCTCTTGGTTTTGACTTGAAGCTCTCTGGTTGTTTCATGGCAATGATTATTGGTGAGAGTATTATCTATTACCAAGTGTTTCTTGTTCAGTTTTGCATAGTTTCAATGTCTTTTTAAGCAAGGATTGCCAAACTACAAGCCACCTGTTTTTGGAGATGCCATTTAATTGGAACACTGCCATACCCATTCATTTACATATCATCTATGGCTCCTTTCTCACTACAAGGGCATTGTTTAGTAGTTAAAACACAGACCTTATGTACCTTCACCCCAAAACCTAGCATATTTACTGTCTGACTCTTTACAGAAAAAGTTTGCTGATCTCTGCTTTGAAGAAGAGGAAGTCATCAGATACATACAGTGTCAAAGAATTGCTGGCTATGAAAGAGATATTGCAGAATTCTATAATTTTCTTAAAGAATGGAAAACACTGGAAAAGAGTTACCAGTTTACAGGTGATTTGCATTTCTATAGGTATCAGAATAATGTGTGTGCTTGTAGGTTGGGGAAGGAATGGCAGGCCTTCTCTCTCTGTCAGTATCTTCAGGCCCTGAAGTCATACAATCAATGGATTGCTTTTCCTCTTCACTTTTCCATTTTGCCATAATTTTCCCAAGGGGGAGGTTGGAAGTAGGTGAATATTTTGAGCTAGAAGAGCATTTGGATACCTCCTGATAGTTACTTTAGCTCAGATATTCTTAGATTCTCTCTAGTGAAGGCCACACCTTCTCTGTGCCTCAGCCTGGCATGGCCCAGCGAGCTACTTACCTTGGGTTCCTGCTGCTCAGCTTAAAGGGAATCTCTTTCATATGCCTAGAGCCTTGTTTACTCAGTTCAGGTCTGTGCCAGTTGACGCCAAGTCAAAAAGCACTTTAGACAGAAGCTTGCTTTGAAAGTGCTAGCTAGTAGCAAATAAGTCTGGCTTAATTCCCCCTTGAGTCTGGAGATCTGATTGGAAGAGTAAAAGGGAGAAAGGGATGATTTATTTGTTGACTGGATTGACTACTTTATATTAGTAATTATGAGGCAATTCTACCCACATTATCGCATTTAAATCCCCATAAAAACCCTACAAGGGAGGTAATATGCTTTGGAAAACTGAGACTCAGAGAAATTAAGAAAATTGCAAAGTCCTTATGCTATAAGCATTATAGTCTCATAAGCAAATGTCATGAGCTTCTTCTAGCTTTTTCCTCATGCTCACAAAATGGTTGAAGGAGATCCATCATGTTTCTAGTTAAAAAGAAGATGCACAGTAACAGGCAAAAGGTAAATGGACAAGCCAATCAAGTTTATTCTCTTTCCTAGATATCCTACTTGATGACTTCAGTTTATATCTCATTAGTCTGTATCATAGGATTATCTCTGCAAGGGAACCTGGGAAATGTAGAAATTTGTTTGTGTTAAGCTGGGCACCTTGCCACCTCCTTAAAAATGTGCTGTATAGGTACAGAGCAGGAGATAATCATTATTAATAGGCAACTTACCGTCTCTGTTTCAAGAGGTCATTCTGGTACCTGAGAAGATTGACAATCTCTGGTCTAAACTCTTATAGGCCTCTCTTGCCTTCATTTAAGATGAACTTGATAGAATAAAGATTATTGTTCTTCTCTAATCTCCTGGGTATGAGACAGAGAGGTAACAGATGGAATGATTTCCTTCTGGCTTCCATAGCAAACCAAAGCATGTGCCAGTGAAGAGTGGCAACTGCTACAAATACTTAGCCAAACGTGGGGAAGAGTGTTGATGCTGTAAGTCTCCTAGCTATGTCTAGGCAGCAGGTGTCTCTGTAGATCAGGGCAGCAGTCCCTTTGGTAAGGGCATGAAGAGGGCACTCGGGACTACTGGATTGCATCAGCTTGGCAGAGAAAAATGTAGCATGTACTGGAGTTCTAGCTGGCTAGGGAATTGACAAGTTGAACCACAAGTTGACTGCTGTTCAGTCAGCACTAGCTTTTATCTTCCAGTCACCGTTCCCTGTGGCTCTTCGTTGATCGTCCACAAGCTCCAGGCCTGGGTGGTGCCTGTTGTGATATAAGAAGGGAACAGTGATGTCTCCAAAATGTGAACACTCATGTGTACAGTTTTCATGTTGGTAAGGAAATGCTAGAAGGGGAACAGCTGTCAGATGCCTCTGTCTTTGTCCATACCTGGCTACCCGTGGCAAAGTTGTTGTTGTTTCCCTCCAGGCATAGAGCCGCAAATGTAGAAAACAAGCATTCCAGCCTGCAAAAGAAAACTGAATCCCCCTTGCTTGGTCACTTACGGAATCAAGCTCAGGAGGGCTGGACATATTTTCTGTTGCTCTACAATAGGGGTTGAAACTTAGTTCACTTATGGTGCTTAGCTGAAGCACCATGACTGAACCTTTTTTTGCGAAGGGGAAAGGAGAAGATTTTAAAATGAAATGTCACACGTGTAACATAGTACATATAGAGGTCACAAACTTGGAAAGCCTGTGGTGTCTTGGAAGATCACATAAATGTGTGAAACACGCCAGTTGCACACAAGCAAGCACATGTCCCTTCTACAGAAATTACTGCCACAGAGGAATGCTGGTTCTAATCTCCATCCTCCCTTCCCCTCTCCTCTGCTCCTGTAAAAACCAGAGGTTTGGAATTTTGCATGAATAACTCAGTTTGTTAGTGTTGACAACCAGGGATGACAGTAGCTCATTTGAACCCTTTGTCCAAATCAGGAAACAGCAGCCCTTCCTTCATGGCAGCCCTGTAGCTGTGCCAGTTGAGTGTGGGCTGGATTTCAGCCCTTACTCTCCCCCTTAGCTGAGCCTTTGTGCCAGACACAAGCTGCCCAACTGTAGACAGTGGGTCCAGAAGTTATCAGTGTTACATGAGCAAAAGAAAACATATTTACGGGCCATACTCAGCCCATAGGTTATTATTTTGCAGCTTCTGCAGCGGTGGTCAAAACAAAGCTCTGGGGTCAGATCACCTGGGTTTCAATCTGGGTTCCACCCTTCAGGCAAATGACTCAGTATTTCTCGGCCTCAGCCTCCTCTATCTGTAAAATGAAGATAAATACTTGTACCTACCTAACAGGGTTGTTATGAGGATAAAATCAATAATGTGGGACAAACACTTAGCTCTACAGAGGGTGGCACATAGCACTTAATGTTATATAATACCAAAATCATGTGAAAATCTGATTTTTTCAGACTTAGAGAATTCACAGCATATGAAATGAATGGGAGAGTACATGTCAGACCTTCATGATTACTTTCTGCTTCTTGAGGAAATGCTTATGCCTCTTTTGTCACTGTGAAGACAGAGAACTCAAAATAGTAAACATTACTTAGCAGCTGGCCTACTAAGGCTCCAAGAACAAATGAAGTAAACACTCTGCTTGAACCACTGATTTTGTTTACCTGCATAAAACACTTGCACAGGTTGACAGCTGACATCCATAACAATGACATCCTAAAACCATTAAGAAATGATTAAATTAAGTTCAGTATCATCTGCTGCAAAAGACAAAGATGTGTGAGGTACGTTTTAGAATAACTTACAATGAAAACAACTAAAAAGTGTGGAAGTTTAAAGTGGCAAGTATTCAGTTACTTGAGTTCATCTTCTACACTGGCGTATTCTCTGGAAGCTGGGCCACAGAGTTAATACTCCATTTTTAAAGACTGTAACAGTTGTTTTCATCTAAGATACATCAGGTTCTGCATAAAAAATTTGGTTGCTGGCACTGAGACTGTGCTAGGAGGAGGGTATTAACTTAGTACTGACCATAATGAAATCTGTGGTTGACTGCAAGGACTTGGGTTGAAATAAGACTAAATCCAGTAGTATTGCTCTGATAGGTTCAATCATATTCAAGTGTTCAATAATGATTATAAAGAAGTGTCAACCTGTCATACTTACTTTAAAACATGTCCAGAAAAGAGAATCCAAGAAAGTTTATTTAGTTCCACCTGCATGTAAATTAGCTTTTTTTTTTTTTATCATGACATCAATGTCATTAGGCCCTAAATGATAGTAAGAGTGTCTATGAGACCCCAAAGACAAAGATTGTCCCCAAAACTCCTATTCTTATTTGTTTATCATGGACTTGGCCCAGCTACCTTCAATCTAAAGCTTCTTTCTCTAGAGTAAGGTATCTCAGTCTTTGCACTGTTGACATTTTGGGCCAGATAATTCTTTGTTCTTGGGGCTACCCTGTGCATTTTAAGATGTTTAGCAGCATCTCTTGTCTCTACCCACTAGATGCCAGTGACTTCCTTCCCCTCAACTCATGACAACCAAAAGTATCTCTAGACATTGCTGTAATGCCACCTGGGGAGAAAATCTTCCTGGTGAGAACCACTACTCTAGACTAAGAAAAGTAGCCAGATTTTTAAACACAGAAGTGTTTTTCCTCCCAGAAGCAAAAAGTGCCCTAGAGATGGAAGAATTTTGAAAATAAGCTCTTCCACAAACTGTACTGCCAAAATGGTTAGAGAAAGATCATATAATCACCATGCTTGACAAATGTTTTTGCTAAGCCTCACAGCAGCTTTGTTCATGTTAATTGCAATTAAATAAACTAGTCTAGAAGTGTGGGTCATCATCCAACCCATTCATATCCCTGCTTTACAGTACACATCCAGACTTCTTTCAGAATTTTGCTTGCCCATTGGTGCTCACATATAAAAACTCAGTGGGTGAGAGTTAGGGATTCATAGAGCAGAGAGGAACCTCAGCTTTTCATATCTACTTTTCTTGTTTTAAAGGACAAGGCACTGAGGTCCAGAAAGTGGAATTTGCAGCACAAATTGCTATGATAAACTTCAGTGATTCAGCCCCTCAGATCTTCAACAATATAGGCACAGAACATATAACTATTACTGTTTAAAATTATGTTCTTAATGGCAATGTTCAAGGTTTTAGGCATAAGTAAGACAAAGCAGAGGCAAAATAAAAAATACTGTTCAAATTGAAGGCTTAAAAAATTAAGGATATCCTCTATGCGCCTTTTGCTTTAGGATCCAGAATCTTATGTTTGTTTGCTCTTTATAATACATGACTGTGTAATATCAGCCAATTGTGACTGGTAAATTTCCATTAATTTGCCTAATCGTATTTAGAAATTATGCCTACTAAATAAATTATGGTTGGAACTTGAAAGGAATAATGGCTTAAATGAGTGATTTGTTCTTTAGTCAGAAAAATATTCTCACTCTCTCTCTCTTGCACCCTCATGAAGCACTGCCAGCTCCACCTAGTTTATAATTAAGGCAATAGGACCAAAGTCATCCTGTTAGCACAGGATGGCCATCCCTATATCCAAATTTCTTTTACTAATTGGAGAAAACCACTAATTGTACATTTTAAACTCAAAATGTCTTTAAGTATATATATATTTAAAATATATTTTATTTTTATTAATGTATTAATTATAATTATATTTAAAATTATATTTATAATATTTAGATTTATTATTTAAAATTATAATTATATTTATTAAAATAATAATTATTTTTATTAATTCATACATATATATAATTTATGTTTTCTCCATGTGGTTAGCTGTTGATCTAAAGGAGAAAGAGCAAGGCAGGAAAACTATCAGGTTCAGTGTTTAACTGGGAGATGAGGACATCACTAAAAGAAAGGTACAGCATGTTCTACTGGTATATACAAGTTTTGATTACAAGATGTACTCTCGCCGCCTGTTATGGTGTCTCAGCTAACTTTAGTTTGTGATTAGTGGGGTCTCTGAGACAACTCTCCATGGGCAGGTATAGAGCTCATTTTGCCCTTGGCATGTTCCAAATCGCTTCCTATGCTCACCCTTCTGAGCAATACAAGAAAAACTTCCTATTGTGGCGTGTTATGAAAGTTATTTTATTTTATTTTATTTTATTTTATTTTATTTTATTTTATTTTATTTTGAGGCAGAGTCTCGCTCTGTCACCCAGGCTAGAGTGCAGTGGTGCGATCTTGGCTTACTGCAAGCTCCGCCTGACAGGTTTACGCCATTCTCCTGCCTCAGCCTCCCAAGTAGCTGGGACTACAGGTGCCTGCCACCACGCCCAGCTAATTTTTTGTATTTTTAGTAGAGACGGGGTTTCACCGTGTTACCCAGAATGGTCTCAATCTCCTGACCTCGTGATCTGCCTGCCTCAGCTTCCCAAAGTGCTGGGATTACAGGCGTGAGCCACCGCGCCTGGTGAAAGGTTATTGAAATACTTCAGGAAATGCCTTTGACTTTGTTTTGGACTTAAGAGGATGATTTCATTCAGAAATGGGTATAGTGTCAAAATATGGAATGTGGTAGTAAAATAATCACGCAAGTCACTTAAAGAAACAAAAACAAGACAAAACAAAATAAAACTTGTTTGGGATGGGTGAAAGGCATGGGGCTGCAGTTCATCCTAGATTTTAAGGTGAGAAGTGGTTGAAAGAAATGTGATATTTTTACCTAAACTGTGGTCGACTGTGCTTTCACTTTTTAGCAATGATGTGAATGAGGAATGGCTTTGGAGACTGTTGGTGGATTTAACAAACATTTATCAAGAGCCTGCTATGAGTGCCACCATTATAGGTGGTAGAAATTCCGCAATAAACAAAACAGAGTCCTTTCTTAAATTTTGTGAAGGGAGACCACCTGTAAACAAATATACGTCATGTCATGTAGAGATAAGTGCCATGGGGAAAAACAAAATAGGGTAAGAGGCTAGGTGGAGCAGGATCAGACCAAGGAGTTTATATTTTATATAAGATTGTCAGGGAATGCCTCTCTAATTAGATGACTTTTTTGTTTTTTTTAATAGAACTGAAGGAAATAAAAGGATGAGGCTTATGGATATCTGGGGGAAGATGTCAGAGGCTGTTATAAAAGTTACAACAGGAAACTGATTAGGACTCTTAGCCGACTTATATATGCTTAGAATGAAAGGGATTGGGATAAAAGAAAAGAGGGGAGCTTTGGGAAAGCATTAAACTGTGGCCACAGTACTGATTGGATAAACCATAACACTGGAGTGTCTGCAAATTTCTAACATTTTTTTAAAGTATCAGACCCATAGCCTTAGTAATAAGCAACATGGTCTTTTCTTTCAGCATGGTTGTAATGAACATGGTATTCTTTTGGAGTTATCCTGCAAAGCTTATCTAACTCAGGAAGTAATAGTTTATATGCATTGCCCAGGTTGAATATTATTAATTTGGGTTGAGAAGTAATATGACCACATTCTGACTGACTATAGGCCCTAGTCCAGTTCACCTGATTTTATGCTCAATTTTTAATAAGAAGGGAGCTTGCTAGGCCAGGCAGGAAGGAAGAAATGGGGACAGTGTCAAGGAGGAAATGCAGAAGAGTTGAGTGTAGATAAATCCCATCTTTCCTGGCTTTACATCACCTTCACATCCCTCATATGATCTTCTACCCCAGTCTTCAGTATAAGCAGTATTTTGTTCTGAAGGAATGAAGTCTTGGCCAGGCACGGTGGCTCACACCTGTAATCCCAGCACTTTGGGAGGCCGAGGCGGGTGGATCACGAAGTCAGGAGATTGATACCATCCTGGCCAACATGATGAAACCCCGTCTCTACTAAAAATACAAAAATTAGCTGGGAGTGGTGGCTTGCACCTGTAGTCCCAACTACTCAGGAGGCTGAGGTAGGAGCATCGCTTGAACCAGGAGGCGGAGGTTGCAGTGAGCCGAGATCGCGCCACTGCACTCCAGTCTGGGAACTGAGCGAGATTCTGTCTTAAAATAAAATAAAATAAAATAAAATAAAATAAAATAAAAGTAAAGGTATGAAGTCTTTTCCAAGCTAAGGCAAGAATGCTGAAACCTCAATCATAGCACTTTTCCAAAAGAGTCTTACCTTATATTCTGAATCTCTTCCTTATCTCAAGAGGGCCTTCTTTCTCTTTAAATGTGAAAAGAAGAGAGGCATCAGCTAGCCCTATTAGCCCAAGGCTAAGAATTGCTCCAGATTTTTGAATGCTTAACCTTAAACTAGGTCACATGTACCAGTGGAAAGTGGCTCCCCTGTTTTCAAGGACAGTCAGATTTTAACTACGTGCCTCTTAGGCTTGCCCTGTCTTCGGGGTTGTTAAATATGCATGTTGGGAGCTGTTGACTGGTTTTTTTTTTTTGTCTTATAATTTACTTTTATTTTAAATCTATTATACTTTGAACTGTTGACTGTTAGAGAAAGCAGTACTGGCTTAGAATCAGCAGAGAATATGCTTGAATTCTATTTCTTAAACTGAGGAGAATTTCTGTTTGACCCCAGTCCAAGTCATTATTTGAGCAACTTTTTGCACATTTTGCTTGCTTAAGTGTTTTTTTCTTTTTTCTTTTACAAGTAATTTTTTTAATGTTTTCATACACTCAGCAAACATTTTTTGAGCACGTACACAATGCCCAGCCCTGTGCCATGCATGTTCAAAAAAAAAAAAATAGGTAACATTATATCTGTGCTTGTGGAATTAATACATTTGTTAGAAAGATAAGACTTCAATCAATAAAGCAATCCAAGAAGGAACAAGTACAAAGCCCGGTAGGAGACATTAGCTCAGTGGAAAGAGTCCACTGAGGTAAGTAGACTTGGGTTTGAGTCAGAGCTTAGACTCTAAACAAGAGTGTGCTTTTGTGAGTTTTGCTTATCCTGTGTGGGCCTCAGCTTCCTCTTCTGTAAAATAGGATAATAGTACCTATTACATTGTCACATTGGATTGCTGTGATGACTTGATAATATTTATATACAAAGCAACTAGTATAATGCATGCTCATAGTAAGCACTTATTATATTATTACTATTTATTAGACAAATAATTAGATCTGGGTTATAATCTTGATTCTACAATTATTTAGTTTCAGTAAGTCACTTAACTTTATCATACCGTTCATGCATATTACCTATAAAGAGAAGAGAACAGTGGTTGTTCTGCAATTTATCTCCCAAATTCCATGGTATTTTGAAACAAAATGTATTAAATAAGTGTTTGATGTATGCTTCTCCTTCTTGTTAGTGATATTAACAATAACAATAAAAATCAATATTTATTTAGGACTTACTATGGAGCCACGAGTCGTGGTGGGTTCTTGACATTATGTTATTTACTCCATGCTGCATACTCAGTGAGACAGATAGCTTTGTCTTGTTTCCTAGATCCCAGGCCATATTTTATCCAGTTTAATATTTCTGAAATCAGAATGTATTATATAGTTAATAAATATATTAATGTGGAAATTTTTTCCCAAAAGCCCTTTCTAAGTGAGATGGACTCTCTTATAATTGAGGATGTCTTCCAAGGGAAATAAATATTTTTTCTATATTTCTGATGGTAAAGTTGAGGCATAGAGAGGATAATTTACATCACCAAGATTAATGAAACAACAAAAGCAAATTCAGGACTTGAACTTAGGTTTGTTTTATTTAACAATATTCACCCTACCAACTTCTTGGGAGCAAAAAACTTAAAAGTTTCTGACATATATTCATTAGTTCTTTCCATTTTTTATAGCAAAATATATTTGATCTATCACTAGAATGAATGATAGATTCACTATTTATTAACTTTTAACAGGAATATATTTTAGTCCCTCTAGCCTGACTTTATAGGCTATGTACTCAGCACATGAAAATATATAGTAGCCTCAATTTAATGTTGATGTTTATTTGATGTTGACATCACTAGTGACACTGGTCAAGTGTATCCTTTTAGATAAGATCCTATTAGAATTATATATTCCCTGTAGAAATTTTACCTTGACCATAGTACATTTAATAGCAGATTTTTCTCAGACTTTCAAAATCCTGAAAGTCTGTCTGGGTCATTACAAGAAAACAAGGATGTGGTCATAAACAGTTGATTATTAAGCAAATTCATTGAAAATTAACAGCAGTATTCTTTGACCTCACTCTTTATAGCCAAACTGCTAATCTTGGGTAAATATAAGATTATATTACTAATCCATTGACATTTAGCAGAAATTAGTTATCAAATGGGCCAGTTGTTACTGTTGGAAACTTATGAAAATACATTAAAATTCTTCCCATTTCCTGTATGTTTCTTTCTCTGACACAGAATCTTAGAGCCTTTTATTAGGCTGGGAGAACTTCCCAAATAATCTAATGACTAGTTGAATAATTATCTATGATATCAAATCAGCTTTGTTGTCAAAATGATTACAGTTTCAGGGTCACAGTTAATAGAAAAATATTCAAGTGAAGGTTACCATTAGTCGTTGTAAGTATCCTTTGATTCAAGAAGTGAAACTTTTATTGAAAAAACTGTTTGCAGAGCTGGTTCCCTGATGGACCTTTCTGAAGTTTTTAAAATTAAGAAATCCTATCTCTACTTTTAACAAGACAGGAATGTTAGCATATTCACCTAGACTAAATGAATGAGTGAATGATCACATTACACATGCTTGGGATTTGATTTCCTTCCTCTGGTGTTCCAATGGACTAGCAGCTTCAGTACTGAAGTGTGATTGTAAAATTACACATGGTGGAATTCAAAATGGTGTCCATCAGTCAGGTCCTGGCAAGACACACAGTCTAACTCAGAAGTTTCAAGAGACTTTAAGGGAAATGTACAGAAGTATGGGTAGAATTAAAGTAACTAGCAAGGAATGCTGAGGCACTCGGGCCCTAGCTGCCATGAGAAGCTGTTATCTCCTCTGGGCCTGGAGCTGCAGAAGAAGGAAACTGTATTCCTGAGAGAGCTGGAGCCATGGAGGAGGGGTCCTGTGACAGAAGCTAGAGTTCTGGAGAGACATAGGCTAGGCCAGAACATAGGGGAAGACATCCCTGACCTCTCCGTCAACCTTCTAATCGACATTGTTCAAACCCAGTAGGAAGTTAGCCAGCATTGAGCCTGTAGAGTCAGCCCACAGCAGTCAGCCTCCTGAGTGCAGAGCAGAGGAAGACCTGGAGTGGATATGCCATAGGAGGAGGGCCAAATAGAGAGTAACTAGTCCAGATGGGAAATGCTATTTTAGACCTCATACACTGCCAAAAAAGAATGGCATATTCAAGGAATTCAGGGCCTTGACCTCATTTGATCTTGGATTTGCATCCATTTTCTGATACTTTCTTCCAAATACCCTTGTAAGCATCTGACAGCAGCCAGGAGAATTGCTGGTCAGTTCAGCCTGTCCCAGCTTCATCGCTGAGGTACATATGTGTTTAAGGAGCCGAGAGGGCTGGTCTATTAGCTCGCCAAAGGGGGATTTTCCCAAAGGTACATATGTGTTTAAGGAGCAGAGAGGCTGGTCTGATAGCTCACCAAAGGGGGACTTTCCCAAGGAAAATAAAATAAAGAGAAAATTCATTGAGAATCTGTCCAGAAAGGATAGTAAGTAGGCATGGAATGATAGTAGTAAGGAAGCATGGAGGAGGCAGGTGCATAAAAATGACTTCTGATGTTTTTGAAGCTATGTGATAATGTTCTGATCCACACTCTTACCAGCCTCTACAATCTTCTAGAGGCTTCATTGGAGAGCAGGATTGGAATACTGTTTATTACAAATAGTGTCTCGAGACCTAAGAGATGATTACTGTCAGCATAAATGGAGATATTACACATTGCACCTATCTCCCAGCAGGAAGTTTGTTTGTTTGTTTGTTTTAGACAGAGTCTTGCTCTGTCACCCAGGCTGGATTGCAGTGGTGCAATCTCGGCTCACTGTAAACTGTGCCTCCCGGGTTCATGCCATTCTCCTGCCACAGCCTCCCAAATAGCTGGGACTACAGGCGCCTGCCACCACGCCCGGCTAATTTTTTGTATTTTTTTAGTAGAGATGGGGTTTCACTGTGTTAACCGGGATGGTCTTGATCTCCTGACCTTCTGATCCGCCCGGTTCTGCCTCCCAAATTGGTGGGATTACAGGCGTGAGCCACTGCACCCGGCAGGAAGTTTGTGTTTGATGTCACTGTTGTTTCACCAATTTAAAAGAAAATGGATATTTTTAAAAGAAAAGAGATATCACACTATGTGATGAAATTTGTATCTATGGGTGGTCATTTGCTACTTGGTAAATAATTAAAGTCTGTACTGGTTAACTTTCCTTTAGCAGCTGACAACAAATAAACATCCTTACCTCACACCTTATACACTTTACTCCATGGTTCATTGTCAGTATTATTTTGTACTTCTCTTGCTTCATCATACTATTGCCTGGCAAAATTCCAACCCAGATTTAATCCTGCTTCCCATCTATACACTGCCTACACCTGAGAGTTCAATGTTACTGTTGAAAATGCATACTGTGGTGGCTTATTTCACTTTAAATGCATGGGCTGTAACCTCACTGAGCCATTTATTAGTAATGACTGGTAACTCCTCCATGTTTCTCTAATCCACTCACTTTCCTAGTCTCCTGGACAACTATGTTACAGCTCCTCTCTCCTCAAGCCTCCAACAATTACTTCTCGTACCCTATCTCTGTGCAAATAACCTCTTTTCCTATTTCACTACAAAAAGCCCAGAAGTAATCAAAAGTGAATCTACATGCTCCCACCACCACATCTACTCCTCCCAGTCTCAGTGACCATATGGTTTGCCTTCCTTCTGTTAACAGAGAGCGTCTATCAAAGATGAACCTCTCCACTTGACACTTTATTTCCCTCTTGCATATTCAGGGACATTAGCTCAGCAATTTTCTTTCTTTCTCCTTTCTTGTATTATTTATTTTCTCCCTCCACCAGATCATTGCAATTGCCATATAAACACACTGAAATATCCCTAATCATATTTTTAAAAATAACACACACTTGTTAATCCTGTGCCTTCCTTTAGCTACTACCACATTTTTCTGTCCCTATTTGTAGCAAAACTTATTGGGAGAGTTTTCTATACTCCATTGATTATGATGGGACGGCAGATGGAAACTGCTTGGCTGCTGTGACAATGGCTCACCCTATCCCAGTTGCTAAATCTAGTAGCAGATCCTCAATTCTTATCTTCTTTGACCCATTTGATCACCCACTCTTCTTTACTTGGTCTCCACGACGCTACACTTTCCTGATCTTCCTCACACCTCACAGGTCCTTCTTGTCAGCTCCCTCTACTCTTTTTACTCCTCACTCCAACTTCTGTTAGAATGACTTAAGAAGCACAGGCCTCACACCTATTTTTTTGGTACACCTCTACCTCTGTTAGTACTCCTGCTCCTATTTTAGGAATCCAGGCTTTAATGCTAACAGTTACAAATTAAGCCACAAGCTTTGTAAGTATTTGCCTGTGCTCTAGCTGCTAGTGGGTTTTTGGAAAATCAATATTCGATAGGCATTTGAATACATTTGCTCTTGTGGCTTTAAACAATGTCTGTAAAATAAAAACTTAAGAGTTTATCTCCTCTGAATTCTAGACATTTCTATTCAACTACCTAGATGGCATTTCCACTTGCATGCCTTGAAGGCCCTCAACCTTATCTGTACTGAATCGATCACCCCACTAACTGCCTCATCCATCAATTATCCCCACTGCAGTTGGTGACGTTCCATCATTTGGTTGCTTCAGTTAAAAAATGTTGGAGTTCCCCCCTTGACTCCCTTTCTCTCATTTCCTAAAGCCAATTCTTTGGCAAATAGTAACCATTTCTCACGTTTTCCACTGCTACTGTCCTGGTCCAAGCCACCATCCTCATTCACTTGGATTATTGCAAAGGCCTTTACCTATTTTATCTGCTTTTATATTTGCTCATTTTTCTCCCTCCACCTCTATTTTGCTCTCAGCACATTATATCATCTCATGCGTCTACTCAAAGCCTTCTAATGCCTTCCCTTTTCATAATGGCCTGTAAGGCCCTTTGTGATCTGGTTCCCTGAAATCCTTGACTTCATTTGGGCAGATGTTTCTGTTACAACACTATTTATGTGTTCTGTAAAACCTTTTGTTATGCAACATGTGCTTTGAAAAATAACAGGGCTTATGGTAAAATTACGATTGGAATAGAGTGCTCATATCTTATACAACATAAAAAACTATAGCACTAACCAAAGCAATACTAGATACCTTGGGAGATAACAGGCAGGCAGGCGGGCAGCTCAGATTGACTGGAGGCAACTCGAGGAATATTAAAAATGCATAAAAACAGTAGCATGGAGATGCCAACTGGGGAGCTGAGATGAGGCAGATGAATGGAGCTCTGAGCCAGAGGGCCTACCACTAAGGTGGTCATAGGAAGAAGTTCAGCCTGTCTTGAGCAGATAGCTTTGCCTGGTGGGAAAGGCCATATTTCTTAGGAGACACCTCTGGGTGCAGGCGCTCATCTTTAATTCCCTTAAGAGAGCTGAAATCACTGCAGTCTGTGCAGCAGCCAACTTCAGGGATTTTTCCTTTCCTGATAAGGTTATAATTCTGTTCTTGCTATTGCTCCTCTTGCCTAAGAAAAATCTTGTTTCTATGTTATACCAATATTATCCCACTATTTACCAATAGCATATGAGCTGCTTGCTGTTACAGAAACACATGCTGTAATACGCTGTAATAGAACAGACTGTAATCCTTGGGTCATCTTTGCTATTTCCCATGTGTCAGGTGAGCACTCACCTTGTGACTTTTGCTACTGCTCTTTTCCTACCTGGAATGCTCTCCCTCCAGAAATCTTCACAGATTTCTTCATCTATTCAGATCTTTATTTAAAAATATTTTTCATAGTTTGAACCTCTCTACCCAGCTGATTTAAAAGAACAACACCACCCCAACAACATTCTCTACTTTACATCATAGTTTAATTTTCTCCGTAGTATTTATCATCTGATATATTATATTATTCATTTATTGGCTGAACCACATCCATAAATATTAAGATCCGTGAGGGCAAGACTTGTGGGTTTTTAAACTTGTTTTCTTTCTTTGTTTTTGTATATTATATCTTCATTGTCTGGGACAAGGTCCAGCACATACAAGGCATTTACTAAATGTTGAGTGAATGAATGAATGAAGCTCAAACTCCACTACAGTCCTCTAGGGTTTGTGTGTGTGTGTGTGTGTGTGTGTGTGTGTGTGTGTGTGTGTGTTTGTTTTCTGTTTTTGTGAGCTGTCGTCTGGCTTTTTTTGTTGTTTTTGTTAGATAATAACTTGTCTTCCTTTATTTACTGACTTTGTTTTTATGTCTTCCTTAGGATGCATCAGACTTTCATGCTATTCACACTACACTTGGGGATATTCAGACATTTAAAGTCTTAATATTTCAGCAATACATTAAAACTTCTGGCCTGGAAAAATACTGTTATATAGGTGGAATTTATCTTTTTGCACCCCTCTATCATCATAACCACTCCCTGCTCCCATTCTAGGAATCCAAGCTCTTATGCTAACAATTAAAAATTAACTCCACAGACTGCAGGTAAACCCTATGCTTCAGCTACTGGTGGGTTGCTACAAAATTAATATTTGATGGAAATTTAAATTAATTGCCTCTTTACCCCCTACCAATCCCTGTGTATGGTCAAAAAATAGGACATTCCACAGAAGACAGGTGATTTCTGCATTTTCAACTGAGGTACTGGGTTCATCTCACTAGGGAGTGCTGGACAATCAGTGCTGGTCAGCTGCAGGGTGAGGCATCGCCTCACCTAGGAAGTGCAAAAGGGAAGGGAATCCCTTTTCCTAGCCAGGGGAACTGAGATACACAACACGTGGAAAATCGGGTAACTCCCACCCCAATACTGCCCTGTACCAAGGGTCTTAGCAAACGGGCACACCAGGAGATTATATCCCACACCTAGCGGGGAGGGTCCCATGCCGGCCCATGGAGCCTCCCTCATTGCTAGCACAGCAGTCTGCAATCTAACTTCAAGGCAGCAGTGAGGCTGGGGGAGGGGCGCCCGCCATTGCTGAGGCTTAAGTAGGTAAACAAAGCCGCTGGGAATCTCAAACTGCGTGGAGCTCACAGCAGCTCAAGGACCCCTGCCTGTCTCTGTAGACTCCACCTCTGGGAACAGGGCACAGCTAAACAACAACAACAAGAAGAAGAAAAAAGCAGCAGAAACCTCTGCAGATGCAAACGACTCTGCCTGACAGCTTTGAAGAGAGCAGTGGATCTCCCAACATGGAGGTTGAGATCTGAGAATGGACACACTGCCTACTCAAGTGGGTCCCTGACCCCTGAGTAGCCTAACTGGGAGACATCCCCCACTAGGGGCAGACTGACACCCCACACCTCACACGGTGGAGTACACCACTGAGAGGGAGCTTCCAAAGCAAGAATCACACAGGTACACTCGGTGTTCAGCGATATTCTATCTTCTGCAGCCTCTGCTGCTGATACCCAGGCAAACAGCATCTGGAGTGGACCTCAAGCAATCTCCAACAGACCTACAGCTGAGGGTCCTGACTGTTAGAAGGAAAACGAACAAACAGGAAGGACACCCACACCAAAATCCCATCAGTATGTCACCATCATCAAAGACCAGAGGCAGTTAAAACCAAAAATATAGGGAAAAAGCAGGGCAGAAAAGCTGGAAATTCAAAAAATAAGAGCGCATCTCCCCCTGCAAAGGAACGCAGCTCATCGCCAGCAACGGATCAAAGCTGCATGGAGAATGACTTTGACGAGATGAGAGACGAAGGCTTCAGTCCATCAAACTTCTCACAGCTAAAGGAGGAATTACATACCCAGCACAAAGAAACTAAAAATCTTGAAAAAAGAGTGGAAGAATTGATAACTAGAATAATTAATGCACAGAAGGTCATAAATGAACTGACAGAGATAAAAACCGTGACACGAGAAATACGTGACAAATGCACAAGCTTCAGTAACCGACTCAATCAACTGGAAGTAAGAGTATCAGCGATTGAGGATCAAATGAATGAAATGAAGTGAGAAGAGAAATATAAAGAGAAAAGAAGAAAAAAAAATGAACAAAGCCTGCAAGAAGTACGGGATTATGTAAAAAGACCAGATCTACGTCTGATTGGAGTGCCTGAAAGTGAAGGGGAAAATGGAACCAAGTTGGAAAGCACTCTTTGGGATATCATCCAGGAGAACTTCCCCAACGTAGTAGGGCAGGCCAACATTCAAATTCAGGAAATACGGAGAACACCACAAGGATACTCCTCGAGAAGAGCAACTCCAAGACACATAATTGCCAGTTCACTAAAGTTGAAATGAAGGAAAAAATCTTAAGGGCAGCCAGAGAGAAAGGTCGGGTTACCCACAAAGGGAAGCCCATCAGACTGACAGCAGATCTCTCAGCAGAAACACTACAAGCCAGAAGAGAGTGGGGGCCAATATTCAACGTTCTTAAAGAAAAGAATTTTAAACCCAGAATTTCATATCCAGCCAAACTAAGTTTCATAAGTGAAGGAGAAATAAACTCCATTAGAGATAAGCAAATACATAGAGATTTTGTCACCACCAGGCCTGCCTTACAAGAGACCCTGAAGGAAGCACTAAACATGGAAGGGAACAACTGGTACCAGCCATTGCAAAAACATGCCAAAATGTAAAGACCATCGAGGCTAGGAAGAAACTGCATCAACTAACAAGCAAAATAACCAGTTAGTATCATAATGGCAGGATCAAGTTCACACATAACAATATTAACCTTAAATGTAAATGGACTAAAAGGTCCAGTTAAAAGACACAGACTGGCAAACTGGATAAAGAGTCAGGACCCATCAGTTTGCTGTATTCAGGAGAACCATCTCACATGCAGAGACATACATAGGCTCAAAATAAAGGGATGGAGGAAGATCTACCAAGCAAATGGAGAACAAAAAAAAGCAGGGGTTGCAATCCTAGTCTCTGATAAAGCAGACTTTAAACCATCAAAGATCAAAAGAGACAAAGAAGGCCATTACATAATGGTAAAGGGATCAATTCAACAGGAAGAGCTAACTATCCTAAATATATATGCACCCAATACAGGAGCACCCAGATTCATAAAGCAAGTCCTTAGAGACTTACAAAGAGACTTAGACTCCCATACAATAATAATGGGAGACTTCAACACCCGACTGTCAACATTAGACAGATCAACAAGCCAGAAAGTTAACAAGGTTATCCAGGAATTGAACTCATCTCTGTAACAAGCAGACCTAATAGACATCTAGAGAACTCTCCACCCCAAATCAACAGAATATATCTTCTTCTCAGCACCACATCACACTTAATCCAAAATTGACCACATAATTGGAAGTAAAGCAATCCTCAGCAAATGTACATGAACAGAAATTATAACTGTCTCTCCGACCACAGTGCAATCAAACTAGAACTCAGGACTAAGAAACTCAATCAAAACCACTCAACTACATGGAAACTGAACAACCTGCTCCTGAATGACTACTGGGTACATCACGAAATGAAGGCAGAAATAAATATGTTCTTTGAAACCAGTGAGAACAAAGATACGACATACCAGAATCTCTGGGACACAATTAAAGCAGTGTGTAGAGGGAAATTTATAGCACTAAATGCCCACAAGAGAAAGCAGGAAAGATCTAAAATGGACACTCTAACATCACAATTAAAAGAACTAGAGAAGCAAGAGCAAACACATTCAAAAGCTAGCAGAAGGCAAGAAATCACTAAGATCAGAGCAGAACTGAAGGACATAGAGACACAAAAAACCCTCCCAAAAATCAATGAATTCAAGAGTTGGTTTTTTGAAAAGATCAACAAAATTGATAGACCGCTAGCAAGACTAATAAAGAAGAAAAGACATAGGAATCAAATAGATGCAATAAAAAATGATAAAGGGGATATCACCACCAACCCCACAGAAATATACACTACCATCAGAGAATACTATAAACACCTCTATGCAAATCAACTAGAAAATCTAGAAGAAATGGATAATTTCCTGGACACTTACACTCTCCCAAGACTAAATCAGGAAGAAGCTGAATCCCTGAATAGACCAATAGCAGGCTCTGAAATTGAGGCAACAATTAATAGCCTACCAACCAAAAAAAGTCCAGGACCAGATGGATTCACAGCTGAATTCTACCAGAGGTATAAGGAGGAGCTGTTACCATTCCTTCTGAAACTATTCCAATCAATAGAAAAAGAGGGAATCCTCCCTAACTCATTTTATGAGGCCAACATCATCCTGATACCAAAGCCTGGCAGACACACAACAAAAAAAGAGAATTTTAGACCAATATCCCTGATGAACATCGATGCCAAAATCCTCAATAAAATACTGGCAAACCAGATCCAGCAGCACATCAAAAAGCTTATCCACCATTATCAAGCAGGCTTCATCCGTGGGATGCAAGGCTGGTTCAACATATGCAAATCAATAAACGTAATCCAGCATATCAACAGAACCAAAGACAAAAACCACATGATGATCTCAATAGATGCAGAAAAGGCCTTTGACAAAATTCAACAGCCCTTCATGCTAAAAACGCTCAATAAATTCGGTATTGATGGATCGTGTCTCAAAATAATAAGAGCTATTTATGACAAACCCACAGCCAATATCATACTGAACGAGCAGAAACTGGAAACATTCCCTTTGAAAACTGGCACAAGACAGGGATGCCCTCTCTCATCACTCCTATTCAACATAGTGTTGGAAGTTCTGGCTAGGGCAATCAGGCAAGAGAAAGAAATAAAGAGGATTCAGTTAGGAAAAGAAGAAGTCAAATTGTCCCTGTTTGCAGATGACATGATTGTATATTTAGAAAACCCCATCGTCTCAGCCCAAAATCTCCTTAAGCTGATAAGCAACTTCAGCAAAGTCTCAGGATACAAAATTAATGTGCAAAAATCACAAGCATTCTTATACACCAGTAACAGACAGAGAGCCAAATCAGGAATGAACTTCCATTCACAATTGCTTGAAAGAGAATAAAATACCTAGGAATCCAACATACAAGGATCTCTTCAAGGAGAACTACAATCCACTGCTCAGTGAAATAAAAGAGGACACAAACAAATGGAAGAATATACCATGCTAATGGATAGGAAGAATCAATATCATGAAAATGGCCATACTGCCCAAGGTAATTTATAGATTCAATGCCATCCCCATGAAGCTACCAATGACTTTCTTCACCGAATTGGAAAAAACTGCTTTAAAGTTCATATGGAACCAAAAGAGAGCCCGCATGCCAAGACAATCCTAAGGCAAAAGAACAAAGCTGGAGGCATCACGCTACCTGACTTCAAACTCTACTACAAGGCTACAGTAACCAAAACAGCACGGTACTGGTACCAAAACAGAGATATAGACCAATGGAACAGAACAGAGTCCTCAGAAATAATACCACACATCTACAGCCATCTGATCTTTGAGAAACTTGAGAAAAACAAGAAATGGGGAAAGGATTCCCTATTTAATACATGATGCTGGGAAAATTGGCTAGCCATAAGTAGAAAGCTGAAACTGGATCCTTTCCTTACTCCTTATATGAAAATTAATTCAAGATGGATTAGAGATTTCAATGTTAGACCAAATACCATAAAAACCCTAGAAGAAAACCTAGGTAATACCATTCAGGACATAGGCATGGGCAAGGACTTCATATCTAAAACACCAAAAGCAATGGCAACAAAAGCCAAAATTGACAAATGGGATCTAATTAAACTAAAGAGCTTCTGCACAGCAAAAGAAACTACCATCAGAGTGAACAGGCAACCCACAGAGTGGGAGAAAATTTTTGCAATCTACTCATCAGACAATGTGCTAATATCCAGAACCTACAAAGAATTCAAACAAATTTAGAAGAAAAAAACAAACAACCCCATCAAAAAGTGGGCAAAGGATATGAACAGACATTTCTCAAAAGAAGACATTCATACAGCCAACAGACACATGAAAAAATGCTCATCACCACTGGCCATCAGAGAAATGCAAATCAAAACCACAATGAGATACCATCTCACACCAGTTAGAATGGCAATCATTAAAAAGTCAGGAAACAACAGGTGCTGGAGAGGATGTGGAGAAATAGGAACACTTTTACACTGTTGGTGGGATTGTAAACTAGTTCAACTATTATGGAAAACAGTATGGTGATTCCCCAAGAATCTAGAACTAGAAGTACCATATGACCCAGCCATCCCATTACTGGGGATATACCCAAAGGATTATAAATCATGCTGCTATAAAGACACATACACACGTATGTTTATTGCGGCACTATTCACAATAGCAAAGACTTGGAATCAACCCAAATGTCCATCAGTGACAGACTGGATTAAGAAAATGTGGCACATATACACCATGGAATACTATGTAGCCATAAAAAAGGATGAGTTTGTGTCTTTGTAGGGACATGGATGCAGCTGGAAACCCTCATTCTCAGCAAACTATTGCAAGAACAGAAAACCAAACACCATATGTTCTCACTCATAGGTGGTAACTGAACAATGAGATCACTTGGACTTGGGAAGGGAAACATCACACACCGGGGCCTATCATGGGGAGCGAGGAGGGGGGAGGCATTGCATTGGGAGTTATACCTGATGTAAATGACGAGTTCATGGGTGCTGACGATTTGATGGGTGCAGCACACCAACATGGCACAAGTATATATATGTAACAAACCTGCACGTTATGCCAATGTACCCTAGAACTTAAAGTATAATAATAAGAAAAAAAAAATAGGACATTCCAATACTCCGCAATGATGGCCACAGTGCTGGTTTGTGTTGATGTTATAAAGGAGCAGGAAGATAATAATGATGAACTCCCTCTGGTACTGGACAAGGGTGGTGATGAAAACAATGTGAGACGATGGACTCTGGGGTTCTCATGGCAGAGAATGGTGAGGAGATCCAGGAATCCATATATTCAAAGACACAAAGAAGTACAGATTTCTGATGTGTTCAGGGAATGTCGACTCATTAGGCATGGGCGGGGGGTTGGGGCACAGTGTAGGCAGAGGAGAGAGTGGTAGGTGTATATGACATGAAGATTTTGGAATTGATCCAACTGTACAGCTATCAAAGGTTTTTGGTGATACAACCAGATTCGTCTTCTTATTCCTTACTTCTCTCAACTGATCCCTCCCTGGCTTTTCCAAACTGTCAACTATAAGGCTGTGTGACCAGAGAGCATGCCCCTGGCCTCAGTACTCAGATGAGTACCTGACATATATAGAGAGAGAAAACCTTCTTGTTTATGTGTCTGAACAAGCTATTAATATTCATTTCTGCATTTTCTTTACAGCAATACTTACACTGTCTTCAAATCCTTTAGGGCCCTGCACCTGACTATCAGGCTGCCCATTGAAAACTAACTTTGCAGACTGTTCATTGATTACCATAATAGCATGAGTAACCATTCAGTAACTTTTTTTTTTTTAAACTAGAATTGAAAGCTTTGATCCATTCTCTTTTTCTGGTGTCATTTCCCTTCTGCCAGGTCTGATTCATGGTGCAACTTTTGGTGGCATCACCCCCAACTCCAGCAATATTTTTGTTCACCCTGAGGTTATTACTTTGATGTCCCGAACTTATGGCTCTGGGGGATATTTTTTTAAAGGGATCAGAGAAATAAGGTTGAATTAGAGATATTCTTAGAAGTTTATGATTAAAACACTGTCCCCTCTGATCTGAGTCCCAGCTCTGCCATTGACAGGTTGTGTATCATTAGCAAGCTCCTTCACATTTCTGAATCTCACTTGATTGAGCGAAATTTAGATCTCAAAGAGTACTGGAGATGTGATGCTTTCACACAAAGAAGTCTACCTCTTTGGTGAAATTTCAATTGTGTAGAAGCAATTATTTGGGAGAAAAGTGCCCGCTCACCTTCTCAAATCATCTCCTAGGGCTATAATAGGAAATATGCAGTTTTTGCTGAGAACCCAAATGACACTGTGGATTATCCAGCTCTAGTCTTCTCTCTCCCATATAGAAGTCAGTTATCTTTCCCACTTCACAGCTCATTATCAGCCCAACTCAGGGCCATGGAGAGGATATAGATGAGATGAAGCTTAAATATGTCACATTGGTTATTTCTTAGCAGCTCTGATAAAAGCCTTAGCAGGGGCCGGGCGCGGTAGTGCACGCCTGTAATCCCAGCACTTTGGGAGGCCGAGACGGCGAATCACCTGAGGAGTTCGAGACCAGCCTGACCAACATGGAGAAACCTTGTCTCTACTAAAAATACAAAATTAACCAGGCGTGGTGGCACATGCCTGTAATCCCAGATACTCAGGATGCCGAGGCAGGAGAGTCACTTGAACTCAGGAGGTGGAGGCTGCGGTGAGCCAAGATCATGCCATTGCACTCCAGTCTGGGCAACGAGAGCAAAACTCTCTCTCAAAAAAAAGAAAAGAAAAGAAAGGTTCAGCAGGGTGAGGTTAAAACTTGATTAAAGAGGTCTGAGGATTATCTGTGATGTTAGCTCATGTGTGTTACCTTCCACTCTTGCCTTCTTTGTTCTAGGGATTGGTTGACTTTGTTCTAGGGATTAGTTGTTCTAGGAATTTCTAGGGATTAGTTGACTGCAAACATTAATGGGTTAAATATAAAAAATCTTTTCTATCCCGAAGGTCCTTGAAAAAATGATTTTATTACTTACCGGAAAAGAAAAATAAAACAAAGTTTACTTCACCCAGAATTTATTTATTTTTTCTTCTAGTAAAAATGAGCAACTTCTTTAACCAGAACTGACCTTGAAGGCAAATGGCTAAAATAAAACATTTGCTGAATTCATTGGGCGCATCTTACAAGTAATTTTTGGATTCTGCATTGACTGCCTACAAGTGCCTTCTGGGTGCAAGTCCACAGGCAAGATTTGTTCTGCAAATCTTCCATGACCAAGGTCACCTCTTTGGATTGGCAGACCCGAGGAGTCCATGTTGGGAAGATAAATTCACACTTCATCCCTTGTTGAGATCTCCAGCCTTGCTCCTCTGATAACTAACCAGGTCTCTCTTCTGTCTTATTATAATTTATGACTTTTGAAAAGTGAGTTATATCCGGGGTTACTCAAGCTCTCAGCTATCTATAACCATATACAGAAATGGTTCTAGATTTTTTTTAAAAAAGAAGCTATTCAGAGATATTGGGATACTTTGTAACCAATATAAATGGATAATTCAGCACACCAAGTGCTGGGGTTGAGAAATAGAGGTGGACAATTGGGGCAGGGCCAAAGAAAGATTGGAGGCAAAGACAGTGACTAGATGGGGATCTCTGATAAGGTAATGCGTAGGCCTGTCCTTGGAATTCTGCCACAGTGGGGACATTAGTGGGAGTCTATAATCATTGCAGGGTGAGAGGAGGATAGAAAGAAAAGATTGTGTGAAGGTCAGTGGAAGGTCCCCCATTTCATTGGTAAGAGAACTATGTATACAAGTTTTCCTGTGTTTAGTCTCACACATGTTTGGACCTTTAAGAACTGATCACACAATGCATTTCCCTGACAGTTTTTGGCATCTCAGACGAGGAAGAGTGATGGGTGACAGGTGATGGTGACAACTATTAATAAGATCTGAAAGCAAACAGTCTCATGAAAGGTGGCCAGGAGAGGGCAGTCACCTTTTTTCAAGAGTACAGACTGAATTTGCAAAGAGTACTTAGGCTACAAGGCTATAAAGTATGATACAGGCTTAACTAAAATGCAGTGTCTTGAGCATAGTAGACTCTTAGTGTATGTTTGCTAAACATACCTTAGCTGCTGCTTTTCCCCAGAGCTCATCAGAGTTCCATAGAAACCTGGTCCCTTCCAGAAAACCAAAGAACGACTCTAAAGAAAAGTGACTGCAAATCCAGAAAGCAGCTTTGCCTTATTGGTTGGTAACAGCAAGGTTTTCTTTTCCTTGTAGTTTGTTTTGGCTTAGGCTAGTGTCTCTTTCATGAAGACAGCTACTATTTACAATTATTGTTAACATGTTTTTCCTTTTCATCTCCCAATATACTCTCTTCCTGTCATTAAACTCAGTCAATTTACCAATGGAATCTGCTTTATAAGCTGCTGCGTTTTCTTTTTCACAGATGGGATTAAAGCCATTATGTTCTATGTCATCCAAATAGTGTTAGCTTCTAGGCACCAAGGTGTTGTTCCAGAGGAAAGAAGAGTAATGGTGGACACAGGCAGGCTGAGGGCTAACCTAATGATTTCATGCATTTAGTGGTAATCCTTAATTAAGATCCCAGTTTTATTTTGTTGGATTTAGTCTGTAACCTGCTGGAAATCATTCTTGAATTAACACTGGGTGGTTATAAAAGCAGTAAGCCAAGGAGTTTGCACTTTTTTCAGCTGTAGCTGTTTATTTAGCTGGAGAAAATTTAGTGGGTGGTCCAACCTTCATAACCAGGAAGAGTAGAATAGAGGTGTAAAGGCCTTGGTGGAAGGAGGGCAGTAGCAACCTTTCCATTTCTTCAGTTTTATCACAGCCTATAAAATTAGTTCATTAGGTATGTTGATCTTGTAGGAGCTAGTATTTTAACATTTGCCCCATGAAGTTGTTTAGTTTAAATCTAAGAATAAGCCCACTGAAAACTATTCCTAATTCACGAAATGAATAAAAAATAATAGATGTTAATAGAAACAAAGACTTCATTTGGTTTGTTTTTAGAGGGGGTACAGAGAATGTAGTAATATAATAAGTTAGATTTTTGTTGTTTTCTTTTTCTTTGTTCTTTGTAGTCATTATTATCTCTAATTGGTATTTGTTCCTGAGTTTTCTCAGCGTGCTTCCACATGGGAGAGATAAAAGTCTCAAAGCTGGTGTACAAAAACCCTTAATAAATTGCCCATTAATTAGCCACCTTGATTTCCACCTTTAAAGCAGTTTAGTGAAGTGAGAGTTAGATTTTTCTCAAGCATAGCAGAAATTAAGATTAATTTCTTAGGTGTCATTGCTACTTGTCTACTTAAACCAGTTCATCTTTATCATAAATATTTAAGCCAAAAATCACATTAGAGGCAATATGGCACAGTGACTGTGGACTCCGGAGTCAGGTGAGCTGGTTGAAATCCTGGCTTGGCTACTTCCCAGCTATGTGACCCGGGGCTTCAGGGTTCCCTTTTGCAACATGACATGATTGCTGACCTTCTTCTTAGGGTTGTGTATGGCTCCAATAAGATAATACATGAAAAGAGCTGAAAGCAATATCTGACCCTAGAGAGAAAGTAGGGAAGAGACAATGAAGGAAGGAGAAAAGAGGACAAGGAAGTGGGAGACAGAAAGAAAATTCAAGAAGGAAAGTGGAAGAATCTCAAATAGAAAATTAATTTTCAGTTTTTCCTGAGAAGAGATATATAGACATGTTCATGTGGCTTTGGAGAGCCTTGGAGCCCATCAGCAAGAGGGTTGGAAATTACATTGAAACAGAAGTGTAGACCTATGTGACTTATGTCCTGGCCAGTTGCCTCATGTCCTCTGTGGTCAGATTGATCTCTATTGGCACTGTCAAAGGATTTTTTATGGACAGCTGGTTGGGGTAAACTTTGAAACCTGATTGTTTGCACTTGAGTGCCACAATGTGTAATTATTTACTGGTGTTCACTAAGGATGTCAGTGTAGCTTTTTAGGGGGAGAAAGAACTTAAGTTTAAAATTTGGAGGCATCTTTTTCAGTCTGCCTGCCCTGGTGTTTGTTATAACACTTAGTTTGGCATGTAACAGCTGAACCTACTGGTTAAATCATTAAGCATTTATTATTTTAAAACTCATCTTCTCAAAGCGAAAAATAACTATCATGTTGAAGTTCTTTCCTCTAAGAATGACATTTACTGTGAGTTTTATACCAATGGACTAATTGAAGGGTTGAGAAAATAAATTTTGGAAAGACAACAATAACTTCAGAATTTTCCTTGGATGGAGGTTTTCTTTTAAAAACCTGAACTGAGCTTTATCAAAACAGTAACTGAACTTTGAAATGAAACAAGAGTGCTGAGTTGAAAGCTCCAGGAAGGCAGGGATTTGTCTGCATTGTTTATGACTATAACCTCTGGGCGTAAATCAGTACCTAGCCCATAGTAAGCACTCAGTAAATGCTGAATGAATGAGTACAGTTTTAAAATTAGCATGACTGTTCCTTGAAAAAAAAAATAAGTCAAAAGGGAATAGCATACATATGTAACTAAATGTTTGAAATCTCATCACTTTTTTATGGTCAGGACCTGTTCTTTTCTGCTCCAATTAAAGAAGAAAATTGTAATGTAAAAGAAGCATAAAGTGGAATATTTGGTATTTATGTGTTTTGACATCTGCAATAAATTTAAAATAAATTTGTAAATCTTATTGTATTGAAATTGTATGAGTTTGTAAGTGGTATTATTCATTCAGACTTAAAGTGAAGTTAGGTTGCTGTCACTCATAGTGGACATTATTTTTTCATTATTAAAACAACATGTCTTCTGGGTGTTGTCTTGTATTACAGAAGCTTGCGTGTTTTCTCTTGATGCTGTGCCCTGTCTATTGCCATTGAGGGGTCTAAGGACCAAATGAGATCTTATTCCCTTTCTGATATATTCTTTTGGCCACTTTAGAATATGCCAGGTCCATTCACACGACTAACTGGCTCAGTTCTGTCAGTACCCTCGTCTTCTCATATTAGATTGTTATCCATGAGCTTGAAGTTTAGACATAAAAAAGAATGGTTATAATTCTCTTCCTTCACTCCCCCTCTTCCCTTTTTTTCCTTAAAGTTGGCCTTTTGAATTCATTATTCTAATAATTAATATTATATATTATTATATAATATAGTATATATTCATAATAATGATTAACGATAATATTAATAATTTGTGTGTGGGCAGATATACAGAGGAAAACAATGAGATTGATTGGTGGAAATTACATTAATTTCATAACCTCTTATTAAAAGAGTTTGTGTGTGTGTTGTTGTTGCTTGTTTGTTCCCTTTGCAACTCAAATACCATGGTCTTCTTGAGGTGTAGGGAAAATATATGCTTAGGAAACAGAGCCTCCTTTTCCCCTTTTGGTATGAAGACATATGCAAAAAGAATGAAGGAACTCATTGTCTCTAGCCAGGGCGCTGTAAAAATAGTACTGGTAGAGAAAAAGCTCTAAGAGAAGTAAAAGTTTATAGTGCTTTCTCCTGGCAGAGTTAACCTCATCTTCATCAGCTTTTCCCCTGCCTCAGAGAGGCAGTTTTGGAATGACCAAAGCAGAGTGCCCAAGCTCTCTGTTCAGAGTTAGCTAGCATTTGGATCACTGTCTCTCTCTGCCTCAGTATGAGTGGAATATTGCATGACCATTTCTGACTTCTGCATTGAGCACACTCGGCCTAGATGAATAAATCCTCCTTCAAGAAGGCGGGGCATTTTGGCATTCACAAGAAACCAAGTTGATATCTGATCCTCCCACTGGAGAAATGTGGCAAAGTGAGAAAGACTCACTCTTTGGTACTCTGAAAATATAAACACAAATAAAAATTCAAGCTGAACAAGTCACTTGAAGTAAAAAAAAAAAAAAAAAAAAACGTGTTAAACTCTGTTAGTCATGTGACTTTTTCTTGGCATTCAAGGAGCCAGGAGGCTCTTGTGGTCTAATCTGGAAAGAGTCGCTAATCGCTGTGTCACCTTGGCAAATTGGTTGATCTCCTTGTGCTGGAGTGTTTAGTCCAGCTGCTGGATGGGATGAAAGCAAGACCTCACTGAAACCAGATGCTGTCTCTCTGAAAAGATTTCAGCAATAAATAATATCATATATACTTTGTTCCTGGCGGCAAATACTGAACTGTTATAACCTCCTGTTTTCACTTGCTTCTAAATTTCTGGAAATATCTCCTTTGGGCTTGAATTTTTCCATGCTTGTCTTTAGCCCAAAACTTTTTGGAAAGTTTGACCAAAATTTCACTTAGCTGTTTTTCCTGAATTATGGGAGAATAAAGGCATTGCATTGTTTTTCAGCTCATAAATTCTAATTTTTCCCATTATACCTCAGAAAAATAGCTGAGCTGCTACTTTTAAAGTGTTTAGAACTAGTAAAAGAATCTTGGTATGGTAAAGAATACTGGCAGAAGACAAATTTAAGTCTCTCAGTATTTCTTTCTAACTCTAAACATGACCCCACACAACCAGGACACACATAAAAAGCTCTGGTGTAGTTTTATAGATGGCCAAAGAGAAGATTCTGCAAATTCTCTCAGTAACTCATCCCAAGTTACCAAGAGGCAACTTTAGCTACCATCAGTTGTACCTTAACCACTTGCTCTATGTCTGTGGATCTGATTTCTAAAAAGATGTCATGGTTATATGCTGGCATTAATTGACCCTTTGTCTATATTTTAATTAAAGTTGACCATTTCTTTTAGGTAGCCTTCATGTGTGATGACCTCAGTCACATCTGCTGACCTACTAGACTGAAAACTCCTTTACAGTAAGGCCTACGTCTGTCTCCCTCACCATTGACTCTGCAGTGCTCAGCAGGGTATCACACATGTAGTAAAAACTGATTGTTGAATGAATTAAATGACCATAAGTACCATTGTTTTTACTGCAGTTTTTTCATTGATTTGTCCACTAAGACATGCATACATGTGTTGAGTATCACTGACTCTCTACTTTATGCCAGGTATTGGTATGAATGTTGTGAATATTTCTTTGCTTTGATGGGTAACACAGAAGTTTGGGGGGGGGTTAATTACTGATATACAACAAAATAATTATATTATTTGAATACAATTACTATGCCTATAGTTGGAATATTAGTCCAATGTAGCCAAAGCCAATCCCAGGGAATTTATCACTTACTGAGCATCCATGATGTGCCTGGCCCTGTGTTAGGTACTGATAAGAGATCAAGTAGACCAGTTTCTGCAGAAAGACACACATAGGTTAACAGTGGCAAGACAAATCTTAAAGTACCTATTATACAAGGGAATCTATAATAAAGAGCCAGGTGAGTTGAAAGCAGGAGAGGTATCATTGTACCTCATGATACCTCATGATACCTCATGATCTTGTGTAAATTCCCTGAACAACCAGAAAAAGCATTATGGCATAGCTTTATGGTCATAGATCTCATGGGGACAGGCAGTTCACTGCAATTCCTTTTATAGCCACATCCTTCACTCTTTAACCCTGCACTGTATGCCATTCATTCTCTCTGTGCTTTCAGCCTTGAGAAGCTGGTCAAATGTCTCAGGACGGGAAAATAAACTGGAATGACACTCAGGCGCTTGATATCAAGATTATTAGCGTCATGATTGTATGTATAAGACCCCAAGACCTCTTGATGGTTTTACAAGCATGGGTACTTTTTTTGTACCTATATTTTCTTCTTTTGCCCCAAGTTTCAAGAGTATGTTACAGCAGCAGTATAAGCATACACAATCAAAGGTGATTGAAGTGAGGAAGACTGGCTCAATGAGCTCCAGCCACTTTGACTCTCCTTCTAGTCCCTAACCCACCAAACTAATTGTCCCGTTGCCTGGAATGCTTCACCCTCAGATTTTGGCATAGCAGTCTTCTTTTTGTCATTCAGATCTAAGCTCAACTGCAAGATTTTCTCTGACCTGAAGTTACATATGAGTCACCCTTTCTGGTCTCCGTTGCTGTCTATCACATCACCTACTGTGCTTCCTTTATAGCATTTATCTCCACCTAATTGTGTCCTTCTCAGTGTTTTTCTTTAAACTTTTTATTGTCAATTTTCTTTCACTAGATGTCAGTTCCATGAAGTAGGAAACTTTTACCACCGGTCTTGAGTGCTCTGGAAAGTGTATATGTGCAATAGGTGCTCAATAATGTTTACGAAATGATCAGCTGGATGTACATATGGCAAGTGGCAAGAAGCCAAGGGAATAGGTCAAAAGTCCTATTGTGATCCTTGCCCGAAGAAAACCTCTTGCAAGAATCATAGGCTGTTCTTGAGCGTGCCTTTGCCTTGGATTCAGCCCAAAATTCTCCTATTTGTTTTGTGTGAGAGTTTTCCTCCCATACACAGCAATGGGCACTAAGAATGCATATATCTAGACTTTTCAGGTTTCAGGATGGCATCTCAGATATAGTTTTCCTTTGGTCTATATACTATGAAGTCATAATTGCTTAAGCCAGCGTCTTTTTCAGGATTTACTCCGTACTTCTTATTCTAGATCTTTCAGGTGGCCACTTGCCCTGGCTTTCAGATATAATTTAGAATTTAGCTTCGGATTTGTAAAGCTATTCATGCTGCAGATCTTCTCTGAAACATTTCTGTCACATTTTGGAAAGCTTTACATTTTGTTTTGCTAATGATTTTCATCTGCCAAAGAGCTCATCTACTTAAAAAGCAGACCACTGAAGCCACACCTGGCACATATTACTTTGGCTTATTTTCTTTTGATTTTTTTGCTTTTCTGGGATAACTTAATTATGAAGAAAGAGAGAACGTTGACTTTTTATTTTAGAAGAGAGGATATTACTTGCGTTGAGAGTTCTAGTTATATAAAATGTATTTATCTAAGTTGTTAACTATATCAAAAATGGAGCAGTCAATCTTTGGAATAGTTCAGGGTGAAAAGTTTTTAGCATGTTCACATATTCTCTTAGCTGTTTTTAAATAATTTTGCAAAGCTTATTTGCATTTCCCAAATTAACATTTTTGGCCAACAGGAAAAGCTAAAGTGTTGGTTTTTCTCAGCTCAACGTTTTGGATGTAATTAATTTATAAGCAGGATTTTATGAAGGGAGAACAGATAGGACCTTTCTACAAAGTCCCTGAGCCAAAATAAACACCCCATTGTTCCATAGTTTTGTATTGCACATAGGAAAACATCCATCCCTATCATTTTTCTATTAAAGGGACACAGATCACCAGATTTGTAATTTTAAAAAAGGCCATTTGTTGATTGAGCCACTTTGCATATAAAGGGTGGTATATGTTGCCTGCCAAATTTCTGTCAACACAAGAAAAAAAATCATATATCAAAAAAAAATTTTTCTCATTCATCATGTAAGAAATTTATGCACTTTAGTATGTACCAGAAGAAATGGCATAGGCATTTTCTGTTTTTAGCAGTCTATTGAAATTTCTTGATTAAAGACATTTTCTATTTGAAGGTTAAAATGACCATATAATTATGGATTAATTCAGTTTTAATAGATGCATCTTCCTGTCATTTACCACTTTCCTCCCTCAACATCAGCTGCAGTGATCAACATATATTTAGCAGTGAAACCGATATGTTCTGTTTATCTTCAAATCATAAGCTTTTTGTTTAAATACAAAGGAATATCTTATACCTCTGATTTTAATATGACAAATCAAAAAGTCCACACCAAACTCCCAACTCATCCCAAAAAAGAGATTGCTATCTACTCATCACTGTTCACTGCTTCCAAGATTTGTTTCCCTTGGGGTTACTGTTTGAGCAACTTTTCTTACTTCCAAGATTATTTTTCTGGTTTTAGGAAAGAATCTGAATTCCAAGATTTTTTTGTTTGTTTGTTTTAAGAAAGAGTCTGAAAATCTAGAGATTACTTACCTTGTGGTGAGGTGGTTGTCTATGCCTCTGTTCAACCAAGTCCTCATATACTGAATGGGAAAAAAACATCAGGGCCTATAATTTTCTAAGCATTGTGCAAGATAATAGAGGAGACAAAAATGATGTCTTGCTTCAGAAGTCTTAGATCTATTTCTCTTTGGGGGTTGAGGAATGAGAAAGATTTTCAGATGAAAAACAGGAAGCCCAATGAGGACTGTGTGGCAATAGTTCCTAAAATGAGCAAAGAGATAAATTTACCCTTGTACATGATTACAACCAAATCACACACTGGTGAGTTTCAAAACAGTAGTTTTCATTTAGAAAGCAAATTAAGTGGAATAATTCAACTGAGTTTCACTGCAATGGGATTCATTCTAGATGGTTCAACTGTGGAATTAGAAAGAATATCTAAGGATGTCGCTGATAGTAGTCAGCTGATAAATACCAGTGAGCCATATACAGGTATACATAATTTTATTGTGCTTTGCTTTATTGTGTTTTGTAGATAATTGTGTTTTTACAAATTGAAGGTTTGTTGCAACCCTGTGACGAGCAAGTCTTCTGGCTCCATTTTTCCAATGACTTGTGCTCATTTTGGGTCTCTGTGTTACATATTGGTAATCCTTGCAATGTTTCAAACTTTTTTATTATTATTATATCTGTTATGGTGCTCTGTGATGAGTGACGTTTGATACTATTATTATATTGTTTTGGCACACTATGAATTGCACCCATATAAGGTGGGGAACTTAATAACTAAATGTTGTGTGTGTTCTTACTGCTCCACTGACTGGCTCTTCCCTTATCTCTCTCCCTCTCTTCTGGCTTCCCTATTCCCTGAAACACAACAATATTGAAATTAGGCCAGTTAATAATGCTACAATGACCTCTACATGTCTGATATGGTATGGTTGTGTCTGCAACCAAATCTCAACTTGAATTGTATATCCCAGAATTTCCATGTGTTATGGGAGGCACCCAGGGGAAGGTAATTGAATCATGGGAGCCGGTCTTTCCCATGCTATTCTCATGAGAGTGAGTAAGTCTCACTAGATCTGATGGGTTTATCTCATGAAAACTGATGGATTTATCAGGGGTTTCCACTTTTGCTTCTTCCTCATTTTTCTCTTGCCACCACCATGTAAAAAGGGCCTTTTGCCCCCAGCCATTATTCTGAGGCCTCCCAAGCCATGTGGAACTATAAGTCCAATTAATGCTCTTTTTGTTTCCAGTTTCGGGTACATCTTTATCAGCAGCATGAAAACAAACTAATACGGTAAATTGGTACCAGTAGAGTGGGGTATTGCTGAAAAGATACCCAAAAATGTGGAAGTGACTTTAGTAGTGGGTAACTGGCAGAGAGGTTGGAACAGTTTGGAGGGCTCAGAAGAAGACAGGAAAATGTGGGAAGGTGTGGAACTTCCTAGGGACTTATTGAATAACTTTGACCAAACAGCCTGATAATAATATGGACAATTAAGTCCAGACTGAGGTGGTTTCAGATGGAGATGAGGAACTTGTTGGGAACTGGAGAAAAGGTGAGTCTTGTTATGTTTTAGCAAAGAGACTGGCAGCATTTTGCCCTTGCCCTAGAGATTGGTGGAACTTTGAACTTGAAAGATGATTTAGATTATCTGGAGGAAGAAATTTCTAAACAACAAAGCATTCAAGAGGTGAATGCTTGGGTGCCATTAAAAGCATTTCATTGTGAAAGGGAAACAGAGCATAAAAGTTCAGAAAATTTGCAGCATGGAGATGCCATAGAAAAGGAAAACCCATTTTTTGAGGAGAAATTCAAGCCGGCTGCAGAAATTTGTATGAGTAGCAAGGAGCCTAATGTTGATTCCCAAGACCAGGGGGAAAATGTCTCCAGGCCATGTCAGAGACCTTCATGGCAGCCCTCCCATCACAGACCCAGAGGCCCAGGAGGAAAAAGTGGTTTTCTGGGCCGGGCCCAGGGTCCCTGTGCTGTGTGCAGCCTAAGGACTTGGTGCCTTATGTCCCAGCTGCTCCAGCTGTGGCTGAAAAGGGCCAACATAGAGCTTGGGCTGTGGCTTCAGAGGATGGAAGCCCCAAGCCTTGGCAGCTTCCATATGGTATTGAGCCTGCGGGTGCACAAAAGTCAAGAACTGAGGTTTGGGAACCTATGCCTAGATTTCAGAAGATGTATGGAAATGCCTGGATGCCCAGGCAAAAGTTTGCTGCAAGGTCAGGGGTCCTCTTGGAGAACCTGTGCTAGGGCAGTGCAGAAAGGAAATGTGGGGTTAGAGCCCCTACACAGAGTCCCTGCTGGGGCACTGCCTGGTGGAGCTGTGAGAAGAGGGCCACTGTCCTCCAGACCCCAGAATGGTAGATCCACCAACAGCTTGCACTGTGCTGCTTGAAAAGCCACAGTCAATGCCAGCCCATGAAAGCAGCCAGGAGGGAGGCTGTACTCTGCAAAGCCACAGGGTGGACCTGCCCAAGACCATGGGAACTCACTTCTTCCATCAGTTTGACCTGAATGTGAGACATGGAGTCAGAGGAGATCATTTTTGAGCTTTAAAATTTGACTGCACTGCTAGATTTCAGACTTGCATGGGCCCTGTAACCCCTTTGTTTTGGCCAATTTCTTCCATTTGGAACAGCTGTGTTTATCCAATACCTGTACTCCTGTTGTATCTAGGAAGTAACTAGCTTGCTTCTGATTTTACAGGCTTATAGGCAGAAGATATTTCCCTTGTCTGAGGTGAGACTTTGGACTGTGGACTTTTGGGTTAATGCTGAAATGAATTAAGACTCTGGGGGACTGCTGAGAAGGCATTATTGCTTTTAAAATGTGAAGACATGAGATTTAGAGGGGCCAGGGCCAGAATGATATGGTTTGACTCTGTCCCCACCCAAATCTCAACTCAAATTGTATCTCCCAGAATTCCCACATGTTGTGGGAGGGACCCACGGGGAGGTAAATGAATCATGGGGGCCAGTCTTTCCTGTGCTATTCTCATGATAGTGAATAAGTCTCACGAGATCTGACAGGTTTATCAGGGGTGTCCGCTTTTGCTTCTTCCTCATTTTTCTCTTGCCGCCACCATGTAAGAGGACCCTTTTGCCTCCTGCTGTGATTCAGAGGCCTTCCTAGTCATGTGGGACTGTAAGTCCAATTAAATCTCTTTTTATTTGCAGTTTTGGATATGTCTTTATCAGCAGCATGAAAACAAATTAATACAGTGTCCAAGTGAAAGGGAGAATTACATGTCTCTCAGTTTAAATCAATTAGGCTTAGTGAGGAAGGCATGTTGAAGGCCAGTATAGGCCAAAAGCTAGGCCTCTTGCACCAAAGAGTTTTCCAAGTTGTGAATGTAAAGGAAAAGTTCTTGAAGGAAAATAAAAGTCTACTCCAGTGAATACACAAATGATAAAAAAAAAAAAAAAAGAAAAAGAAAAGGAAAGTGAAACAGCCTTAGTGCTGATATGGAGAAAGTTTGAGTGGTCTGGATAGAAAATCAAACCAGCCACAACATTTCCTTAAGCCAAAGCCTAATCCAGAGCAAGGCCCTAACTCTCTTCAGTTTTATGTAAGCTGAGAGAGAAAGCTACAGTAGAAATGTTGGAACTAGCGGAGGTTCGAAGTTTAAGAAGCCATGTGTATAATAACATAAAAGTGCAAGATGAACCTGCAGGTGCTAATTTAGAAACTGCAGAAAGTTATCCAGAATATATAGCTAAGATCAGTGATGAAGGTTACCAAACAACAGATTTTCAGTACAGACAAAATAGCCTATTCGAAGAATATGTCAATAGAAGATCTAAGACTTTCATAGTTAGAAAGGAAAAGTCAGTGCTTGGCTTCAAGACTTCAAAACTTCAAAGGGAAGCCTGATCCTTTTTTTACGGGTTAATGAAGTTGGTGACTTTAAGTTGAAGCCAGTTCTCCCCAGCCTTGCTAGAGAGACCTAAAGTCAAATTCAGGAAATACAGAGAACCTCTGCAAGATTCTACACAAGAAGATCATACCCAAGGCACATAATTATCAGATTTTCCAAGATCAAAATGAAAGAAAGAATGTTAAAGGCAGCTAAAGAGCAAGGGCAGGTCACCTACAAAAGGAACCCCATCTGACTAACAGCAGACCTCTCAGCTAAAACCCTACAAGCCAGAAGAGATGGGGGGCCTATATTCAACATTCTTAAAGAAACAAATCTTCAACCAAGAATTTCACATCCAGCCGAACTAAGTTTCCTACGTGAAGGAGAAAGATTTGAAGCAAATATTGCGGGAGTTTGTTACTACCAGATCTCCCTTATAAGAGATCTGGAAAGGAGCACTAAATATAGAAAGGAAAGACAGCTACCATCTAGTACTAAAACACACTTAAATATACAGACCAGTGACACTATAAAGCAACCACAAAAGCAAGCTAGTATAATAACCAGCTAATAACACAATGACACTATCAGGTTCACACATATCAATACTAACCCTGAATATAAATGGGCTAAATGCCTCACCTAAAAGGCACAGAGTGGCAAGCTGGATAAAAAAGCAAGACCTAATGGTATCCTGTCTTCAAGAGACCTATCTCACATAGCCTTAAAACAAAGGAGTGGAGGAAAATCAACCAGGCACATGGAAAACAGGAAAAAGCAGGGGTTGCAATCCTAATTTCAGACAAACAGACTTTAAACCAACAAAGATCAAAAAAGACAAAGAAGGGCATTACATAATGGTAAAGGGTTCAATTCAACAAGAAGACCCAACTACCCTAAATATATATGTACCCAACACAAGAGCACCGTATTCATAAGGCAAGGTCTTAGATACCTACAAAGAGACATAGACTCCCACACAATAATAGTGGGAGACTTCAACACTCCACTGGCAGTATTAGACAGATCATCGAGTTAGGAAATTAACAAAGATATTTAGGAACTGAACTCAACATTGGACTAAATGGATCTGATAGACCTTTATAGAACTCTCTACCTAAAAATAACAGAATATACATTCTTCTCATCAACCACATGGCACCTACTCTAAGACTGATCACGTAATTGGAAAGAAAACAATCCTCAGCAAATGCAAAATAACTGAAATCATACAATTTCAAAAATCATAGAGCCCTTAAGAATTATGCTAAATCTACTCTGTCTATACTCTATAAATGGAACACAATACATGTGTAATAGTACGCCTGTTTACATTATGGCTTGCTGAATATTTTAAGGCCACAGTTGAGACTTCCTGCACAGAAAAAAATATTTTTTTTCTAAATGTTAGTCCTCATTGAAAATGTACCCAGTGACCAAAGGGCTCTGATGGAGATGTACAAGGAGGTTAATGTTGTTTTCATGCCTGTTAACACAATGTCCATTCTGCAGCCTATGGATCAAGGAGTAATTTTGGCCTTTAAGTCTTATTACTTAAGAAATACATTTTGTAAGGCTATAGCTGCCATAGATAGTGATTCTTCTGATGGATCTAAGAAAAATACATTAAAAACCTTACGGAAAGGATTTACCATCCTAGATACCATTAAAAACTTTTATGATTCATAGGAGGAGGTCAAAATATCAACCTTAACAGCAGTTTAGAAGAAGTTGATTCCAATTCTCATAGATTACTTTGAATTGATTCAAGACTTCAGTGGAGAAAGCAGCTGCAAGTGTAGCGGAAATAGCAAGAAAACTTGAGTTAGAAGCAGAACCTGAAGATGTGACTGAATTGCTACAATCTCATGATAAAACTTGAACAGATGAGGAATTACTTCTTATGGATGAGCAAAAAAATAGTTTCTTGAGATGGAATCTACGCCTGGTGAAAATGCCATGAGCACTGTTGAAATGGCGAAAGATTTAGAATATGACATAAACTTAGTTGATAAAGCAGCAGCTAGATTTGAGAAGACTGACTCCAATTTTAAAAGAAGTTCTGTGGGTAAAATGCTGTCAAGGAGTATCACATACTACACAGAAATCTTTTATGAAAGGAAGAATCAATCAATGTGTCAAACTTTACTGTTGCCTCATTTTAAGAAATTGCCACGGCCACCCCAGACTTCAGCAACCACCACCATGATCACTCAGTAGGTGTCAACATTGAGACAAGACTCTCCACCAGCAAAAAGATTATGACTCACTAAGGGCTCAGATGATCATTAGCATTTTTAGCAATGAAGTATTTTTAAATTAAAGTATATACATTGTGCTTTTTTTTAGACATAAGGCTGTTGCACACTTACTAGACTACAGCAAATTATAAACATAACTTTTTTTTTTTTTTTTTTTTTTGAGACAGAGTCTCTCTGTGTCTCCCGGGCTGTAGTGCAATGGCGCAATCTTGGCTCACTGCAAGCTCCGCCTCCCAGGTTCATGCCATTCTCCTGCCTCAGCCTCCCTAGTAGCTGAGACTACAGGCACCCACCACAACGCCTGGCTAAGTTTTTGTATTTTTAGTAGAAACCGGGTTTCACCATGTTAGGCAGGATGGCCTCGATCTCCTGACTTCATGATTCGCCCACCTTGGCCTCCCAAAGTGCTGGGATTACAGGTGTGAGCCACCACACCCGGCCAAACATAACTTTTATATACAGTAGGAAACCAAAAAATTGTGTGGCTTGCTTTATTGGGATATTTGCTTCATTGCAGTGGTCTGGAACTGAACTGCAGTATCTTCAAGGTATGTCTGTATTCAAGTTTATATTTTCACATACATTCTTTACTTGTTAAAATCATGGTCACCTCATTATTATATGACTCATTAGAATTTGCAGGGTTGCTTTGACCGTATACCATTGTTCAGAGGTGAATCTGTCTGGCCAATTCTGAATTTAACAGCCTATATAAAAAGTAGATGTTACACACCTTGTATAACTGAAGCCCCCTATCACGAACACAGCTTAACTCTTGGGTTGGTCACTTAGTCTGCTTGGTTGAGGTTTTAGTGCTTTTCACATCTATAGAAATATCCTATTTGTCTAAGGCAATTTTTTGAAGTAAATTTACTCATGTCATCCTTTCCGACCTGAATATAGAGGATATATAATTTTTAGCATTCCATTGTTACCTAGGGGATGCTCTTCAGTCATTCTTCCCTGAATTGACTGCACTAGCTCTATCTTCTTCACCTGAAATACGTTAAATGTAGAATTAGCACTAAAGAGAAATACAATGAACTCCTTCCAGAATGGGAATAGGAAATGAAAGAGAGTAAATCAGAAGTGAATCACTTTTTTTTTTTTTTTTTTTGCTTTGCAAATCTATATTTTTTCCAGCTTTATTTAGGTATGACTGGCAAATAAAAGTTGTATGTATTCAAGGTGTATGACATGATGATTTGATACATGTGTACATTTTACAGTGATCACCACAATCAAATTAATTAACACATCCTTCACCACACAGTTACCATTTGTGTATGTGTGTGTGTGTGTGTGTGCAAGAGTAGGTAAGGGAGTTTAATCATTTTTGAACACTAGCTACAACACAATTCAATTAAAATTCTGAGAAAGATGGAAAATTGCCATGCAGCTGTTTAACTTTAGAAGCATTAACTGACAAAATCCAAGTCTTATGAGGAATACTCAGTGAAATTTTCATGAATGAATGGGAGCCCTTACCTCTGAAATTGTTGTCATGGAAGAAATGGTAACACTGTCTTACACAATAATTCAACTTACCAATTGAGATGAGCTGTGGTTGTAATTGAGAAGTAACAAGATGAGCCATGGTTGTAATTGAGAATGGCAACTAAGGTCTTCTTATCTTATCTGCTACCTAGTTTGCCTTTTTGCTTTAAAGTGGGGACTATGTTTGAATTCAAACAATAAAAGACCTTTATCCTTTCAGGGGAAATACAAGTAACAAGTTTAATTTTTTTTTTTTTCTTAACACTGACGCAACTCATTTGGGGCTGTGGAAATTGCTGCTAGCATTGAACCCCTTATTAACATTCAAGGTGTGCCAGTTTTGCACAAGCTGTGTCATATTCAGAGACAGATTGTTGGCACAAACTAAGGCACTTATTCTCTTGTTTTTTCACCTCTTTCAATAAGAACAGATAAATATAATAAATATGCTATTTCTAGATAAGCAGTTGAAACTGCTCTGCTCATCTCTTTGGAATACGTTTGTGCGGGGTATTACTGTATGACATGCAGAATATGTAAATATACAAAGGAAATGCTCCTGCATACATTGAGATATAAATGGATGCCTATTTTAGAATAATATATTATTTCTTAAAAGTAAAATAAGTTGTGGCTGGGAACAGTGGCTCACGCCTGTAATCCCAGCACTTTGGAGGCCGAGGTGGGTGGATCACCTGAGGTCAAGAGTTCGAGACCAGCCTGGCCAATATGGTGAAACCTCATCTCTACTAAAAATACAAAAATTATCCAGGCATGGTAACGTGCACCTGTACTCCCAGCTACTCGGAGGATGAGGCAGGAATTGCTTGAACCCAGGTGGTGGAGGTTGCAGTTAGCTGAGATAGCACCATTGCACTCCAGCCTGGGCAACAGAGTGAGAGTCCATCTCAAAAAAAAAAAAAAAAAAAAGTAAAATAAGTTTTTTAAGTCACTGATTCTGTTTCTAAGGAATTCTCAGCTGGGACTTCTGAGTTAATTCTCGATGGTTAGCACTTATGAGTAGCAGAAAAGAAAACTACTGTGAATTTTCTCTACAATGATTTGAGACAGTGAATGAAGCTTTCTGGCCTGTTTGCAGTTAGGAACTCAGATGACTATAGATTTTTTATTTTTAGACTGGGTCTTGGTCTTACTATGTCACCCAAGCTGGAGTGCAGTGGTGTGATCATAGCTCCCTGCAGCCTCGACCTGAGCTCAAGTGATCCACAGATTTTTGAAGTTCACCCTGGATTGTTGTGTTCTATACAGAGGTTCTACCTTTTGCTGCCTTTTATGGTTGCTGTATTATTATTTTGATGTTTCTTAACCAGCTGAATCACATTGTAGTATATGAAATATGTTTTGGCCCTTGTTTTAATGGTCATTTGCTAGCAGATTTCACAATGGCCCACTTAAGTAAAATGTACCAACCCACTCATTGCTATTTGTTGCAATTCATGGTGACTAAACATGATTCCATGGTGCAGCTCACCAAAGTCTTGGTTTGTGTGTGACTTCCAGGGGAGAGAGATTGAGAACCATCTGTTAATCATTGTGTCCCAAAACTAGAGTTTTTCACTAGAGTAGTTGGGCAGTTGAATTAGTATGTTTCTCATAGGCTAGTGAGAAAAACAGATTTTTGGGGGACATTAATCAGACTCTGCTGGCCCAGACCTCTGGGAAGCCTTGTAACAAGATCCAGCCTGTAAAATATCACGTATGATTTGCTTTTCTTCTTGGAAGGGACACACTGTGGCTTTTCTCTGGAATCTGTGAAGAAAATGCTCCTGAGCCTAGAAAGTGGAATTGAGAAAGCTCTTCCTGGTCATATAACAGTAAGTCTTGTGAGGGTCAACCCTTGAGCCATGAGGGCAGGTTGAAGGAACATGGGGTTGAGAGTCATGGATTCAGTGATTGGAACTCACTTGACTAACCAGTGTAGCTCGGCCACCCCTCTTAGGATTGTTACAGTGATATGTGCCTACATACACAAAGTCATCAGAACTTCTGTTTATTTTTCTGTGTAATATTTATGGACTTGTTACATTTAACTCTAGGCAAAGGTATGGATTTGGAGGTCTTTGATATATATACATATTATATATAATGTATTTTAGCATACAAAGGAGGCTACAATACATACTCATGTACCTGTCACATGAATGAATTCATCAAATGTAAACATTTTTCCCAAATCTGCTTCTTAGCTGTTATTTATAAAGAAACAAATTATACAGAAAAATTTGAAGGCCCCCATTTTACCTTCCCCAGTCTCATTCTTTTCTCTGCCACCCCAGAGAAAACAACTGTCTTGCATAGGTATTTATATAATTCTGTTTTATACTTTGCCACTTCTACTACATATATGAAGCATGCTTGTTACATACATGAACATAAAATATACACGTTTTACTGTAAGTGTGTAATGTATTCTAGAATGTGCTACTTTACTACCAAATATTTTGTTTTCAGAATTTACCTTGTTATTATATAAACCCTAGTTCATTTTTTAAAAAATTGCCATATATTACTCCATGTTATGAAAATACCACAATTTATTTATTCCCATACTAACCAGAATTTGAATTGATACAATTTTTAATTAAAATTAATGATGCTGAAAGAAATGTTTTTATACATTTCCCTGAGGGCGTACGTGATAGAGTTCTTCTCACATATATATCAGTGTACTTGCTGTGTCTTAGGATTTGTACAATTGCATGTCTGTTAGATATGCCAAATTGTTCTGCAAAGTACTCATACCTGTTTCCACTCCTACCAGCAATAAATGAGAACTTTGTTTCCCAGGTCGTTGCCAACACTTGATTATTATCGGATTTAATTATTTGCCAGTTGATGGATATGAATTGCTCTATCATTGTTTTAATATTCATTACTTTGATTATTTATAACATTGGGCATACTTTTTATAGGGCTATTTAAATTTCCTCTTATCTGAATTGCCTATTTCTCCTCTTCGTTGACTCTTCTATTATCTTTTCTTCTCTTTATTAATTTATAGAAATGTGTGTATGTGTGATCCTAATATGTGTCATAATATCTATGTTCATATTTCATATATATGTATAAAGAAATATTTGTCTGTTATATATAGGTTGAAAAGTTTGCTCCCTATGTGCTGATTGCATTTTAATTTTGTTCATGACATCTTTTAACACACATGATCTTTAATTTTGATATAGTTAATTTTTTTTACTCTACATTTTGAGAATTGCTTAAGAAATGACTTTGTTTTGTATAGTCATATGCTCTAAATTTTTAAATCTACTTACGATAGTTTTATGTTAAATATGTCAACCTTTGTTTCACTTGGAATTTTTTTATATGTATGGTATAAAGCATAAATCATTTTTTTTACTATTAAGAATGCTTTTATTATATTTTATTTTATTCTATTCTATTTTTATTTTTCCATAAGTTATTGAGGTACAGGTGGTATTTGGTTACATGAGTAGGTTCTTTAGTGGTGATTTGTGAGATTCTGGTGCACCCATCACCCGAGCAGCATACACTGCACCATATTTGTTGTCTTTTATCTTTCATCCCCCTCCCTCCCTTTCCCCAAGTCCCCAAATTCCATTGTATCATTCTTATGCCTTTGCATCCTCATAGCTTAGCCCCCATTTATCAGTGGGAACATATCATGTTTGGTTTTCCATTCCTGAGTTACTTCTCTTAGAATAATAGTCTCCAATCTCATCCAAGTCATGCCATTGATTCATTCCTTTCTATGGTTGAGTAGTATTCCATCATATATATATGATATATATATGTGTGTGTATATATATGTGTGTGTGTGTATATATATGTGTGTTTGTGTGTGTGTGTATATATTTACACACACACACCATATATATACACACCAGTTTCTTTATCCACTCATTGATTGATGAGCGTTTGGTTGGTTCCATGATTTTTCAATTGCGAATTGTGCGGCTATAAACATGTGTGCAAGTACCTTTTTCGTATAATGACTTCTTTTCCTCTGCGTAGATACCCAGTAGTAAGATTGCTGAATCAAATGGTAGTTCTACTTTAGTTCTTTAAGGAATCTCCACACTGTTTTCCATAGTGGCTGTACTAGTTTACATTCCCACCAGCAGTGTATAAGTGTTCTCTGATCACTGCATTCCTGCCAACATCTACTTTTATTATTTTTTTTATTATGGCCATTCTTGCAGGAGCAAGATGGTATCACATTGTGGTTTTGATTGCATGTCCCTTATCATTAGTGATATTGAGCATTTTTTCACGTATTTTTTGGCCATTTGTATATCTTTTGAGAATTGCCTTAGCCCACTTTTTCATGGGATTGCTTGTTTTTTTTTTCTTATTGATTTGTTTGAGTTTGTTGTAGATTCTGGATATTAGTCCTGTGTCAGATGTGTAGATTGTGAAGATTTTCTCCTACTCTGTGGGTTGCCTGTTTACTCTGCTGACTGTTCCTTTTGCTGTGCAAAAGCTCTTTAGTTTAAGTCCCAACTATTTATTTTTGTTTTTATTTCATTTGCTTTTGCATTCTTGGCCATGAAATCCTTGCTAAGCCAATGTCTAGAAGGGTATTTTCCAAAAATACTACAATATCTTCTAGTATTTTGATAGTTTCAGGTTTTAGATTTAAGTCCTTAATCCATCCTGAGTAGATTTTTGCATAAGGTAAGAGATGAGGATCCGGTTTTATTCTCCTGTATGTGACTAACCAATTATCCAAGCATCATTTGTTGAAAAGGTGTCCTTTCCCCACTTTATGTCTTTGCTTTGTCTAAAATCAGTTGGTTGTAATATTTGAGTTTATTTCTGGGTTCTCTGTTCTGTTCCATTGGTCTATGTGCCTATTTTTGTACCAGTACCATGCTGTTTTCGTGACTATGGTTTTTAGTATAGTTTGAAATCAGGTAGTGTGATTCTTCCAGATTTGTTCTTTTTCCTTATTTCTTGCTTTGGCTATGCAGGGTCTTTTTTGGTCTCATAAGAATTTTAGAATTGTTTTTTCTAATTCTGTGAAGAATGATGGTGATATTTTGAAGGGGATGGTTTTGAATTTGTAGATTGCTTTTGGCAGTGTGGTCATTTTCACAATATTGATTCTGCCTATCCATGAGCATGGGATGTGTTTCCATTTGTTTGGTCATCTGTGATTTCTTTCAGCAGTGTTTTGTAGTTTTCCTTGTCGAGGTCTTTCGACTCTTTTGTTAAGTATATTCCTAAGTATTTTATTTTTTATATTTTTGGCAGCAATTGTAAAAGGGGTTGAATTCTTGATTTGATTCTCTGCTTGGTCGCTGCTGGTATGTAGAAGAGCTACTGATTTGTGTACATTAATCTTGTATCTGGACATTTTGCTGAACTCTTTTATCAGTTCTGGGAACTTTCTGGAGGAGTCTTTAGGGTTTTCAAGTTAAACAATCATATCATCAGCAGACAGTGACAGTTTGACTTCCTTTTTACCAGTTTGGATGCCCTTTATTTCTTTCTCTTGTCTGATTACTCTGGCTAGGACTTCTAGTACTATGTTGAAGAGGAGTGGTGAGAGTGGGCATCCTTGTCTTGTTCCAGTTTTCAGGGGGAATGCTTTCAACTTTTCCCCATTCAGTATTATGTTGGTTGTGGGTTTATCATAAATGGCTTTTATTAATTGAGGTATGTCCCTTGTATGCTGATTTTGCTGACAGTGTTAATTATAAAGGGATGCTGGATTTTGTCCAATGCTTCTTCTGCATCTGTTGAGATGATCATGCAATTTTTCTTTTTAATTCTGTTTATGTAGAGTATCACATTTATTGACTTGCGTAAACCATCTCTGAGTCCCTGTTATGAAACCCACTTGATCATGGTGGATTATCTTTTTGATATGTTGTTGGATTCAGTTAACTAGTATTTTGTTAAAGATTTTAGCATCTATGTTTATCAAGGATATTGGTCTGTAGTTTTCTTTTTTGGTTATATCCTTTCCTGGTTTTGGTGATGCTGGCTTCATAGAATGGATGAGGGAGGGTTCCCTCTTTTTCTATCTTATGGAATAGTGTCAAAAGGATCAGTATCAATTCTTCTTTGAATGTCTGGTTGAATTCTGCTGTGAATCCATCAGGTCCTGGGCCTTTTTTTGTTGGTAATCCTTTAATTACCATTTCATTCTCACTGCTTGCTATTGGTCTGTTCAGGTTATCTAATTTTTCCTGATTTAAGCTGGGAGAGTTGTATTTTTTCCTGGAATTTATCCATCTCTTCTAGGTTTTCCAGTTTATGTGCATGAAGGTGTTCATAGTACTCTTGAATGATCTTTTGTATTTCAGTGGTGTCAGTTATAGCATCCCCCATTTTGTTTCTTAATGAAGTAATTTGGATTTTATCTCTTCTATTCTTGGTTAATCTTGCTAATGGTCTATCAATTTTATTTATATTTTTAAATAGCCAGCTTTTTGTTTTATTTATCTTTTGCTTTTTTTTTTTTTTTTCTTTTAATTTTATTTAGTTCTTCTCTGTTCTTGGTTATTTCCTTTCTTCTCCTGGGTTTGGGTTTGGTTTGTCCTTGTTTCTCTAGTTCCTTGAGGTTTTACCTTAGAATGTCAGTTTGTGTTCTTTCAGTCTTTTTGACATAGGCGTTAGGGCTATGAACTTTCCTCTTAGCACCACATTTGCTGTATCCCAAAAGTTTTGATAGGTGTGTCATTATTGTTGTTCAGTTCAAAGAATTTTTTAACTTCCATTTTGACTTCATTTTTGACCCAATACTCATTCAGGAGTAGCTTATTTAGTTGTTATGTATTTGTATGGTTTTGAAGGTTCCTTTTGGAGTTGATTTCCAGGTTTATTCAACGTGGTCTGAGAGAGTACTTGATATAGTTTCAATTTTCTTAAATTTATTGAGGCTTATTTTATGGCCTATCATATGATCTATCTTGGAGTAAGTTCCATGCACTGTTGAATAGAATGTGTATTCTGCACTTGTTGGATGAAATGTTCTGTATATATTAGTTAAGTCCATTTGTTCCAAGTACAGATTAAATCCATTGTTTATGGGCTTTCTGTCTGGATGACCTGTCTAGTGCTGTCAGTGGAATGTTGAAGTCCTCACTATTATTGTGTTGCTGTCTCTCTCATTTCTTAGGTCTATTAGTAATTGTTTTATAAATTTGGTACCTCCAGGAGTTAGGCGCATATGTGTTTAGGATTGTGATATTTTCCTGCTGCACAAGGTTTTTTACCATTATATAATGTCCCACTTTGTCTCTTTTAATTGCTGTTGCTTTAAAGTTTGCTTTGTCTGATATAAAAATCACTACCCCTGCTGGCTTTTGGTATACATTGGCATGAAATGCCCTTTTCCAACCCTTTACTTTAAGTTTATGTGAGTCCTTATGTGTTAGGTGAGTCTCCTGAAGGCAGCAGATACTTGGTTGGTGAGTTCTTATCTATTCTGCTGTTCTGTATCTTTTAAGTGGAGCATTTAGGTCATTTACATTCAGTGTCAGTATGAGATGTGTGGTACTGTTGCATTCATCATGCTATTTGCTGCCTGTGTACCTTGTTGTTTTGTTTTTGCTTTTGATTTTTACCTTGTATTTTTGTTTTATAGGTCCTATGTGATTTATGCTTTAAAGAGGTTTGTTTTGATGTTTCCAGGATTTGTTTCAAGATTTAGAGCTCCTTTTAGCAACTCTTGTACTGCTGGCTTGCTAAAGGCCAATTCTCTCAGCATTTGTTTGTCTGAAAACAACTGTATCTTTCCTTCATATATGATGCTTAGCTTGCTGGATACAAAAGTTTTGGCTAATAATTGTTTTGTTTGAGGAGGCTGAAGATAAGGGCTCAATCTTTTCTAGCTTGCAAGGTTTCTGCTGAGAAATCTGCTGCTAATCTGATAGGTTTTCTTTTATAGGTTACCCAGTGCCTTTGCCTCTCAGCTCTTAGAATTCTTTCTTTTGTCTTAACTCTAGATAACCTGGTAACAATGTGCCTAGGTGATGATTTCTTTGCGATGAATTTCCCAGGTATTCTTTGTGCTTCTTGTATTTAGATATCTAGGTCTCTAGCAAGGCTGGGGAAGTTTTCCTCAATTATTCCCTCAAACATATCTTCCCAAACTTTTAGATTTCTCTTCTTCCTCAGGAACACCAATTATTCTTAGGTTTGGTCGGTTAACATAATCCCAGACTTCTTGGAAGCTTTGTTTATATTTTCTTATTTTTTTCTTTGTCTTCATTGAATTGGATTAATTCAATGACCTTGTCTTCAAGTTCTGCATTTCTTTCTTCTACTTGTTCAATTTTATTGCTGAGACTTTCCAGAGCATTTTGCATTTCTATGAGTTTGTCCAATGTTTCCTGAAGTTTTGATTGTTTTTTCTTTATGCTATCTATTTCCTTGAATATTTCTCCTTTCACTTCTTGTATCGTTTCCTTGTGTCAGATTTCCTTGCATTGGGCTTCACCTTTCTCTAGTGCCTCCCTGATTAGCTTAATAAGTAACCTTCTGAATTCTGTTTCAGGTAAATCAGAGATTTTTTCTTGGTTTAGATCCATTGTTAGTGGACTAGTGTTACTTTGGTGGCAGGGGGCGGGGAGGGGGGGGTGGTGTTAAAGAGCCTTGCTTTGTCATATTACCAGAGTTGGTTTTCTGGTTCCTTCTCATTTGGGTTCCTTCTCATCCTGTCAGAGGGAAGGTCCGGTGCTGAAGGCTGTTGTTCAGATTCTTTTGTCCCACAGGGTGCTACCTTTATGTAGTACTCTCCCTGATTTCCTATGGATGTGGTTCCTGTTAGCTGAGCTGAAGTGATTGTTATTTCTCTTCTGGGTCTAGCCACGCAACAAGTCTACCCGGCTCTGAGCTGGTACTGGGGGTTGTCTGCACAGAGTCCTGTGATGTGAACCATCTATGGGTCTCTCAGCCATGGATACCAGCACAGTATTTGGGGTGTCTCCTGCGTCCTCCAGGAGCCGTCCACTTCCTTCAGAGGGTCTGTGGGTCATCTCAGGATTCCTGGTTCATTCTTGAAGTCTAGATCTATATTTTAATAGGCTAATCCTAACACCATTTACTGAGTAACATTCTTTTTTTCATTGTTCTGTAATGCTTCCTCTGTTGTAAATTAAGATCCCGTAAATGCTTTGGTCTTTGCTAGACTTTCTTTTTTTCCTGTTGTTTTAAAATTTTCTCTCCCAACAAGATACCATATTGTGTAAGTACTATATGTTTATAGTAAGCATTTTTATCTTGTACTGAATAATAGTGAGAATGCTTCAAAATTTCACTTTAAGTATGCTATTAGGTACTGTATAGCTTTTTGGCTGACTTATTTTTGTCAGGTTAAGAAAACTGCTCTCTATTTCTAGTTTATTAAGATAGTTTATCACAAGTATTAGCCTATAAATAATGGTTTTTATGCACATTAGAATAATCATTTGATTCCCACTTTTAAATTATTAATGCAGTAGATTATATTGATAGATCTGCCTGATATTAAACTATCCTTACATTCTTGATCTAAATCTTATTCGAATGGGATGTGTTACTGTATTCTCTCTCTCTCTCTCTCTCTCTCTGTCTCTGTATCTCTCTTCCTCTTTTCACCTCTCCTCTGGAACATCTTAAAGCATATTTCAGTAAATTTGCTTTTTATAGTTATTGATTTTCAGAAATATTTCTTTGAGAAGTTAAAAATGCAAAGGTTGTCTTTCACTTTGTTTCAAATATAGTAATCATCTATGAATAAGAATCATCCATTTCTAACTATTGAGACTCAAAACATTCACAGAACATAAACCTACTTGTTTCAAATATAGTCATTATCTAGGAATAAGGATTGTCCATTTTCTACATATTGTGAATGAAAACATTCAAAGAACATAAGCCCAAAATATCTCTTTCTTTTGTTTCTAACCTGTGGGAAGCCTGTCACTTTTCTAAAAGTTATGATCAGGCTGAGCTTCACTCCCCTTTCCTGGGCTCTCTGGTAGAATATGCCCTCCTAAGTCCTCCCTAGTGTGCGTCCGCCCCTGTCCCTACCCATCCTTTCCCTCCACCACCTCCCCTGCTCCCAGGCTGCCCCGCAGTTGTTTCTTAATGCAGCAGAAGGCTGCAACAACCACAAACTACCTTGCCCGTGCTGAACCCATGCCCATGTCCTCCTGCACCCCCAAGTCAAACTATCCACTCCCACAACAACCAATATCAGTGTTCCCATTTTTCATGCATTCTTTATCCTTCTCTCAAATAAAGCAGATCTAGCACATTTTAATTATCCTTTGCGACAGTCTCTACTATTTTCCTTGTTTTTGTTGTCTAGAATTTACTTTCATCTTCTGATCCACATGAAATTTGTTCCATGTTGTTTTTTACAAGCAATATCTAGTTGAATTACCCACCATGTTTTACTTTTTTCTCACCATTAGTTCATTCGTCTAATAAATTCTTATTGCATGCCTTGTGTTGGCCTGCTATTATATGTGCCTGGAAATATAGGAGTCAACAAATTTGTCTCTGAACTCATGTAGTTGACAATCTAGTTAGAGAACAAAGATGATAAACAAGTAAACAAGTAAATATATATCAAAAATAAGTGCCATGGAGAAAAATTAAGTAGCATAAGGGTTGTTATTTATCTAGGTTGTCAGGCAAGGGCCTGTTACAGATGTGTGACATTTGAATGCATACTTGAAGGAAGTCTGGGAGAAAAGTATCGCAGGTAGTGGGAATTCCATATACTAATTGGGATCTTCAAGGAACATCAAAGAGGCCAGTTTTGTTGGAGCAGGATGAGCAAGAAGAACGTAGCAGTAAATGGAGGCAGAGATAGTGGATGAGAGTGGGGTTGAGAAAAAAAATCAGATAGGACTTTCAGACCCCTGTAAATACTTGGTCATTTACTCTAAGTGAGATAGGATGCCATGACAGTGTCCCGAAAAAACAAAGAGGACATGTTCTTATTTTAGTGAGACAAATTTGGGTGTTGGGAATAAGGAGATTCAAAAGCAAAAGCAGGTAGGCCATTAAGAAACTGTTATAATAATCCAGATAAATGTTGGTGGCTTGGGTAAGGGAGATAAGGATGGAGATGTTAAGAAGTGATCGCATTCTGGATGTAATCTAAAGGCATGTCTGAGAGGATTAGTTGACAGAGTGTTAGTTATGGGGTATCAGTGAAAGAATAGAGGAAAGGCCTGAGTATCTGAAAAGATGAAGGTGATATGAAATGGCCTACAGTCTTGAATGAGTAGATTAGGAAGTAAAATTGAAAGTCTGTTTATGAGTTTTATAAGTTTGAGATACCTGCAAAACATTCAAATAAATTATTAAATAGTGAACTGGATATATGAGCCTGTAATTCAAGAAAGAGGTCTGGATTAAAGTTATGATTTGGATATCGTCCTACATATGCCATTAGTGTCATGATTCCAAATGAGATAATCTAGGGAATAAAAAAGGAGAGGAGGATAATTTCTGGTGATATTTCAATGCTAAGTGGTTGGGAAAATGAAGAGAACACAGTGAAGTTGACCAAGATGAAGTATTTACTGACGTGGAAGAATCAATGGGGAATGTCGTTTGAGATATAAAATTAAGATAGTGTGTCAAAGAAGGGGGAGTGATCCGTTGTGGCAAGTGTTATTCATTAGTTAAATAAGATGATTAAGAATTTGCTGCAATGTGGAAGTCATTGGTGACTAGAGCAAAACTATTCCATTGGTATGAGGAAGATTAAAGCCTGATTTGAATAAGTTTAAGAAATTTGGCAAAGAGGAATTAAAGACAGGAGAATAAGACAATTTCTTCAAGAAGTTTTGATTTAGAGGGGAGCAGAGAAATGGGTCAGTAACTTCAGGGGCAGTAACTTAAATAGGAGAAAAGGTCTTTTCCTCTTTTTTTAAAAGGAGAGAATTTTAGTGCACACTTAAGGTGATTCTTGTCTTCCTGCAAAATTTTTCAAAATTTTATACATGCATATTTCTATTCCAATCGTTTCTGGAGTACAAGTGATTTTTGGTTATAAGGTTGAATTGTATGGTGCTGGTAAAGTCTGAGATTTTAGTTCATCCGTCACCCAAGTAGTGTACATTGCACCCAATATACACTTTTTGTTTTGTCCCTCAGACCCCTACCCCCTCCTCAGTCTCCAGTGTACATTATGCCTTTGCATACCCATAGCTTAGCTCCCACTTATAAGCAAGAACTTCACAGTATTTGATTTTCCATTCCTGAGTTAATTCTTTTAGAATAATGGCCTCCAGCTCCATCCATGTTGCTGCAAAATACATTATTTCCTTCCTTTTTTATGGCTGAGTAGTATTCCATGGTGTACATATACCACCTTTTATTCATCCCCTTATTGTTTGATGGGCACCTAAGTTGTTTCTACATCTTTGCAATTGTGAACTGTGCTGTGATAAACATACATGAGCAGGTATCTTTTTGATATAATGACTTATTTTCCTTTAAGTTGATACCCAGTAGTGAGATTGCTGGATTGAATGGTAGATCTGCTTTTAGTTCTTTGAGAAATTTCCATATTGTTTTCCATAGAGGTTGTACTAATTTACATCACTACCAGCAGTGTATAAGTAATCCTTTTTCACTACGTCTACACCAATATTTATTGTTTGTTTTGGGTTTTTGTTTTTGTTTTTCTCTTTTTATAATGGCCATTCTGGCTAGGATAAGGTGGCATATCATTATGGTTTTAATTTACATTTCCCTCCTTTAGGTATTATTTAATGAGAGTCTTTTGGTGGTAAAGTATCTTAGTTTCCATGTATGCTCACATACACATAAACAGAGTCTTTAGTGACAGGCTAATTGCGTATCAAATTCTGAATTGATTTTTTTTCCTCTAATACTTTTAAAGTTTATTTTTGTCCTGGCATCTGTTGTTACTAAAGAAAAATCTTCCACTAGCCCATTTGAGTTCATTAGTAGGTAATCTGCCTCTTATTTTAAGTACTTTTAAAGATTTTTCTGTATCTTGATGCCATAAGATAGATCTACTTTTTATTATACTTTACTTAGTAATTACTGTGGACTTTTAATCTGCTAACTCAATTATTTGATTTTATATAATTATCAGTAATGACCTTTTCTATAACTGATTCTTTACAGTTGAATTAAATCCTCTCTTTCTGGAATTCCCATCATATGTGTGTTGGAGCGTCTCAATCTGCCCTCCAAGGCTCGTAACTGCTCTTTTAAATTTTTCAGTACTACTGTCTTAATTAAAAAAAAAAAAAAAAAAAAAAAAAAACCTAATATTGCAGTGTTTGGCACAGAAGAAGTTCAAAGTACAACTTTGCAGTGCCACGTTGACCAGCTATTCTGGTATTGGTTATTCTTTAAAGTTATTTTTAAGGTTAATATACCTTATCAGGCAGCAGGTCTCAAAACCTAGGGAAGCTTAAAAGCCCAAAGTCAGCCTGGAAAAAATCAAGCTAATTAAAATGCTCTCTCCCATTTTTCTCTTCCTCCTATGCCCTCATCCCTAAAGAATAGTGAGGAAGACTTCCTTAAAAAAATATGTATAAAATAGCAGAAAGAAAAAGGGGATCCAGCAAACATGGGAAGACATACTTAGATAATTCATAGTAAATGTTCCAAATATTCAGCCTCACTAATTCTCAAATAAATGTAAAACAATGGCAGATCATTTTTATCCATTAAATTAGTGGCAATAGGAGGAAAAGAACATTTTGCTGACAATTGTAACAGTGAAATTGAAATTATCTTCTTGTCTGGTTTGAATCTAAATTAGGACAGTTTGGAAGCAATTGGGTGATATCTATGAAAAATCTCATAAACATTCTACCCTTCCATGTAGCAACATTGCTTCTGTGAATCAACCATTAGTCAATAAATGGAAATAACAAACCAAATTACCTCCAACTCCCAAGAGATGTTTATTGTAACATTATTGATAATATTGAAAAATTAGAAGCAGTCTATATCAGCGACCCACCCTTGTTTTGACTGTCACTCACCATAAGAAAATATTAGGTCTACAAAGTAACCCAACAGCCACACTCATGCGTCAAAAACTTCCATATAAGGAAACTGTTCAATCCATTCCATTTATTCAAACAAGCCAATAAACAAAGCTGGCTTTGATCCACTAAATTGATCCTAAAACCTAGGAGTAAGTTATGACTCACAGTTTGAAAAGCACAAATCTGAATGTCCTATGAAAGGCATATGATGGAATATGAATTAAATTTGATATTCACAATTTTTTATTTTGTTTTTGTTTGGGGGTAGTTGGAGGGGTACTATGTTTCTTCAGCCAGCAAGGAAGATAATGTTTCCAGATAATGCCATATAATGGGGATTTACTGTAATGATACCAGCTCTGTTCTACTATGCCCAGCCATTCTCATGTATCTGTCTCTCAATACATCACGAGTCCTTTATGAATTCTTTTGTGATGTCTTCAAGCTCCCTGTCCACTCCCTTGCAACTTGTCCAAGCTGATAGAACCTGCCTGAATCACTCAGCATCTGATTTCAAGCATTTTATCTTGGTCAGCCTTTGGTATTAGCCCTTCATTCTCAATCTAATCAATTAATATTAGCTGAGCTAGGTTGATTTCATTTGAATCAACAAAGAATTGCTAAAAGCTGCATTTCCTAGAAAATGTGGCAATATAATTGGCAGGTACTTGAGAGTCTCTAATGTTAAATGGAAAAAAAAATAAAAAATAATAAAAGAGACAACTTTTTATATGGAGTCTGTTTTCAGTTTTCTTTAGATATTTTGTTAGAGACAAAAAAGGAATCCAGAATTTATTTTATACTATATTAGTACTTAACAGATTTCTACATAAGCAAGTATTATGCATTTGCAATCAGAAAAAATATCAAAATTAGCTCTGTGGAAAATGATCATCTTGCAAGCAAGTGTCATGTACCCCTACTCTTGATTTAGCTCATCTTCTTGATGTAAATATGAAGTGTCTGTGACTGAAATTCTGTTTGAAGCAGAAACCTTCATGTTTGTCTTACAAATACCATCTCAGAGTATGTTGCTCACTATAAAACTTATTTTGGGGGTTGCGTATAAAAACCTGCAAAGATATAGTCCAGGCTCCTTTTCCCAAGGTCCTTCACTTTCCTACTCTTAGTATAACCATTATTTTGTAAAATTTGATAAGACCCCTAATAACTTGGGGTTTGGGAATTTGATTTGAGGTAACATGACTCAGATTATCACCTATTTTTTATTAAACCAAAAAAAAATTTCTATCTGACAAAGATGTGCATTTATTTTGGCCTTAATAATTCCCCCAAATAAAACTATTCATAAGTTCTAACAGTTCCAAATACTTCTGGTTTCAGCACACTAATAGGATTTATAGATGTCTCAGATAAGGAGCAGTATCTTCTAAAGCTCATGGAAAAGCCATATCAGAATGCCATGTGTTCAGGTACATTATCTTTTCTTTATGATACCAAGAATAAAATCTCGGCTTATGTTTTCATACGTCTTGTGTGATTACTCTTTCCCATTACTCTTTCAATTGAGCCTGACAAATGAGATGAAAAAATCTTTCTCTTTCAAGGATAAACTAGAAAGACCTAGGCTGGCTGGTCACAAAACCACTGACTAGTTGGCCCTTTGTCTTTTTATAACCCCTCATTGTCTGGGATCCAGCATCATAGTGAGTCTCAGACATGTTCCTCAAGTCTAGATAGACCTCATCCATGTGTTCAGTGATCCAGCCCGTCAGCATCCAAGCCAGCAAGGTGAGGAGGGGAAGTGTAGGGGATGCTCATTGCCCTGAAGGATGCATATGCCACTTCCAATAAGGTCCTGCTCGCCAGAACATAGTCATGTGACCACAGTTAGCCACAAGGTTGGCTGAGAAATGCCTTTCACTAGGTTCTATTACTAACTGAAAATAGGAGGAGTGAAAGTTGGGGATAACTAGTAAATATCAGTTAGTCCAAGTCATGGATTGTGGTATTAATTCCATAAGCAAGGAAAGTCATTTAAATGTTTTATGCAGAGGGATGCCATGATGATAATTATGTTTCAAAGCATATTTCTGTGTGTGAGAGAGAGACTGAAAGAGAGAGTGAGATAAATGGATTAGAGAGAATTTGTCTGGGTATTAAGAGGCCATTCTCAAATCCAAGTGAGAAATGGTGGCTAGTAACAGTAGTGAGGATAAAGGGGGATGGAATGGACTCAAAAGATACAGAAGAGATAACATCAAAAGATGAAACAGGGGCAGAGGAGGAAGAAAAGACATCCAACTAACTCCTAAGTTTCTGATTTATACTGCAAATTCTGGAGATTAGGTGTTTATGGACCACTGAGTTTAGTTTTAGAAATGCGCTTTAGAGGTATTTGTCAGATAGGTGGTTTCTATACATTCAAAATAAGATTTCAAAACATATTAGCCACAAATTCACAATCAGCAAAATTCTTAGATCTGGTCATTGTCAACTAAACTATTAAAATGAATTTTCCCCTCTGAGTGTTTCTCATCTTAAAGGGTTTGTATGTATTACATGTCACAGAATGGTTTATTGCATATAAACATGGGAAAGCAAGCCAGGCAGAAGGAGTCTTGTAACCAGCTAAAGGCCCAGCTAATAAATCATGAACAGTCTTCTTGTGTTAATAGGGTGGACAGGACTGTTGGTCACACACAGGAAAATGAGTCACACAGTCTTGTGTGTACAGCAACTCACTCCACACTCAATGATGGAAATGATTGTTCTAATCGTGTGAGTGGCTACAAGAATTATGGCAAAGCTCCAGAGCTAGAAAGCTGGTCTTTTTTTTTTTTTTTTTCAATGTCACTCGAGTATGTAATTCACTAAATGTTTAGTATTTTATACTTTTTAGTTGACTTGTGAGCCCTTTCTAAAAGAGATATATTTCCCTCTATTAGAAGGTAATCAAAAAAACCCTAAACTGCATTTTCTAAATGCTGTGTTCTCCTGCCCAATTGACCAAAATATACTTAGTTGATTAGGACTTTGAAGGGTTGGGGTGAGGGGACTAAATTAAGATGCAGGAATTTCAGTTTTCTAGGGGTTTTCTAGTCAACTACTTTATACTGCTGACAAATGGTTAAATGTTTACAATGAAACTAAGTATGCTAGGATTTCTAATGAGCAATGAAATTTTAGAATTCATTTACTCATTAATTTCTTCATTTACAAGATGTACAATGTGCTGTCTTCTGGGCATTTGGGATATTTTAATGAGGTAGCAGTGAGTACAACAGATAGTCACTTCTGCCTTTGTTCTTGTACTCTTTAGAGAAGGGAAAGGACCAAGATTCAGATACCCGATCACTGCTTTCAACCCATCCAGATCAGAGCCTTTGTTGAGTTCTAATGCTTAGCCCTCTTCTCAGCTAATTTGGCTGCCTCCATTGTAATAGGCCTCATGAGACTCCAGCCCAGGCCTGGCCTTTGGTTCAGCAGGCAGAGCCCAGAGATGTACTGGACAAAGGTCAGGGGATTTATTATATGAGGCAATGGTCGGGTGTGATTTAATTTACTCCTCTGGTACCAGATATGTGTGTGTGTGCATGAGAGAGAGAGATTGAGAATGATTGATTTTGGAGGAATTTTTGTGAAGGTTTATATATCAAAGCAGAAAGACCAAGAAGTTAGAGATTAATACATGCCAAGTTGTGACCAAGAAACTTCTGTGGGATCCCACCTCCAACCCCTCCCTCTCTGCCACATTTTAACCAAATCAGTGTGATGTGATCTGCTTGCATATATGAGTGAAAGAAAAAGGAAATTTAAAGAGTTCTTGATATAAAGCCTGAAGGAAAAATACGAAAATCCAGCCTCTATTTCAGCAATATCTGCCGGACTATTGGTTAGTATTCCCTTACTGTTATTTATTGTTTGATTAAAAGGCTGATAGTCAGGGTTTTTTTTTTGTTTGTTTTTTTTTTTTTTCTACTTACTTTCGCATTTTTTAGATATAAATCTTTAACGTGGCTTTGACCAGATATTTTCGTTTCTCCTCCCACTTCATTCTTCCCTCTTCTGGGTTAATTTCTCATTGTTCTCTCTTCCCCTTACTTCTCTGCCCTTTTCCTTTCTACTCTAAGTGAAACTTCTATTTTCATGTGCTGGAGTTTATAAAGTATTCTTATTAGGCAAAGAAAGCCTTTGGCTGCCTTCCTCCTTGTCTGGTCACCATCAAGATATAATTTTGGTTTTCAAAGGTTGTTCTCTGAAGGAAAGACTAGTTTTCTGAGCATTGAGACAGCAGATACATTTTGAGAAAGTCAACAGTGATGGTAATTTGCATTAAGTAGGAAATACTTAAGGGTTTTAATTCTGTTCCATGTGTTACATTTCAACAGTTTACATTAAGAAAAGTATTGTAAAGAGAAGTGATACAACAGTTGCATGTTTATTTTGCATCTTTAGTCTGAGAGATCATCAGTACTTTGAAGGAAAGAGAAATAAGGCTTTGTCTCCTGCTTCTTGCTATACCTCTTTGCAGATTAACTCTGATGCTTTGAGTGTCTTACTGCATTGCCTGATTAAAACCCATCCCATAATGCCTGATGTGATGGGAAACACTACTTACTCTATCTCAATGGAAAGCATTCAGATGAACTTTCAACAGAAGGACATGCTCCCGCCTCTTCCAAACACCTCTTTTAAAACCGTGTCTATGGGCCTTTCTTCATGTCTTCAACAATTTGTTTAAAACTGATTGTGCTAGGTAGTGGGCAATATAAAGATGATCACAGGAAAGAGATGACAATATCACTGATTCCTTATAGTGCTATAATAAGGGTTTGTCAAGGTTGTGATAGAAGTAGAGAGGAGAGGCATCTGACTTCACTTGGGAGTGGAGTTTTTGCTAAGGTGCTTCTAAGTTGAAGTGTCCTTGAGCTGAGGTTTAGGGGAATAAGTAGCAAAGATGGATTAAATAAGAAGAGGATAGGCGGCAGTGGGGCCAGAGGTGTGAATAGCCTGGAACCTTTGTAGACAGAAGAAAGGGGAGATTTGTGGAAATGCTGGAAGATAAGGTAGGAAGAGGCCACATCAGATCACACATGGCTGGCTGTACCTCTCTAAAAGTTTATGATTTGTACTGAGGGGTTTGAAACAGAGGCTATAAACTGGCAGTTTAAGAAAATCACTGTGGTGTCAGTGAGAAGAATAGATTTTTGCAAGATTCTAACTAGGATTATTTTCAGAAATTTACGCCCAGTTTAGTCCAGATATCAGGGCTAGTTTGGAGTAAATTTCTTTCTTTAATTACTCCAGGGCTCTTGTATTGCTTCAAAGAAAGTAGAAAGGGGAACCCTCATTCAGGGAGGGTGGGCGAGCGACCAGCCAGCTGGGGAAGGCCAAAGAGCCAGGTCACCTTGTGCCCACATTTGTTATGATTTGTTTGTACTGTCTGCCGGATGATCAATGATATTAGCTACGACAGCACATATGAGCCCGGGGTAAGTGTGTCTTCTTGCTACTTGAAGTGCTTCTTGAAAATAGTGACAGGCTGAAGACAACACGGAATACTGAAGCCCATTGGACAGGGAACAGGAGACCTGGTGCTGCTCCCAGCTTGGCCAGCACCAGCTCCGGGGGCTTAGACACATTACTTCACCTCTCTGGGCTTAACTTACCCATTTATAAAATGCAACCTTTCGACTAACACTGTCCTCGGGGCCTTGTTCAGCCCCTGGCTTCTGTCATTGTGATTCTGCGCCCCCCAAGGTTCCCCTGGGCCCCATCACTACTAACCCTCGGCTTCTAGACATGCTGATCCATAGAGAAATAGGAAAGCCATGTATCTTCAGTGAGTGTAAGCCAGAAGTACGGTTGTGTCTTAAGGAATCTAATCTAGTGAACATGGAAAATACTTTTCTAAGGAAAAAAATTGTGATTGGTGTTCTGTCCTGAGCTGATGGCAAAAGGGAAGCAGGAACCGCTTCATACATCTCAATCCCTCTGTTTTTTTCCTTTTTATCCTCTTGAAGTTTTCTGCCTGTTCGTCTTTCAAAAGTAGAGAGGAGTTTAAATGGGGATGCTGAGGAGACTGAGGGTAGCCACCGATGGAAGAGGCTTGACTGTGGGAAGCCGAGTTCTGCCACCTGACAAAGGGGCACGTGTTCAGTGTTTATTTGGCATAGCAGCTGTTCAGGTGGAGCCGAGGCAGAATTTTGACGTCGTTGGGACCTTCCATACCTTTCTGAAAATCTCTTGCACCAACACCCGGCACCCTCAGGTTATGTTCTGCTTCCCAAAGTTCATCCCGTGGCTCAACTTCTAACCCTCTGTTTTCTCTTTTACCAGAACTAACTTCTAAAGATGCAGAAATGACAACTAGATGGTGGTCTGGATGTTCCTGAGATGGAAAGAGAACCTCTAGTGCCTCTGGCTGACATTATATCCACTGACAGGTCCCCTCCCACACGCATACATGTAACATGTTTCTGCTCACTTATCAAATACAGCCCATGCTTTGGTGATTGAGGACAGAGTGGGGATTATAAGTTGATGCAGTAGGTCTGTGTCTTGCCCTGAGAACTTTACAAACAGCAACACAGGCACCAAGAACTCATCTGTTCCACCCACAGGGGTTTATCATCTTGTGACTTGGATATTGTGGAATATTTTATAGTAAAGGTTAAAAAAAATCAATGCAGGCACAGAGGAGTTAACAGCTAAGTTGCAGTGGGGAGTATGGAAGGCTTCATGGAGGTGGTGATATTTGAACGTGACTTTGAAGGGTAGGTAGAGTCCTGACTTGTCTGACAGTAGCCTTGAAAGTAGGGGAAACTTGACCATGAAGAAGGCTGTTGAAAGTCTGGAGAAAAGAAAAGGTAGGGGACTAAGACTCTAGGAGAAGGTACTACATTCCAGAGAGAATACAGAAGTATAATCCTCCCTCATGGTGACAAGTTAAATGTGAGAAGGGATGGAGTAACCAACTGGGTGAACCCTGATCTCATTAAGCAAGATAAGAAATAGAAGAAATGAAACTGCATGTTCGTTATGTAGGGATCAGAAGCAGGTAGGAAATGCCGACTTTATTTTAGACAGAGGTTATTTTAGGTACCTGTGGGCATCCAGGTGTATTATTTCCCTATGTCTGAAGCACATGTCCTTTGGTTCTTTAGCATTTTGATGATGATGCTACATGTAAACTGCCCCCTAGGGATTTTCTGTAAGTTTTCTTCCTCATTCAAGAGGAAAGTTTTAACTGGTAACATGATCACAAGTCGTTGAAAAGTTAAAATGCTAGTCATATAACTTTTCAATGAAGGGAGCATGAATGGTTTGGTACTGTTTTACAAGATGTGAAAACTGATTTCACTTAAGTAGACTGTAACATAAAGTGTTTATGTGTCTGTCCCTTTGACTTAGGTGTATAGTCTCTCTGAATCAATAGTGGCTCAGACTTCTGATTTCAAACCTCTTCGGGCATCCAACTGGTTTAGGAGAAACATAGCCAGGTCATTGAATTATAATTTCCTGAGTTATGGTGCGGTAGTCCCATAGGACAGTAAATATAAGCCTCCTGGGAACTGAACTGAACTTTTAATTCAGGAGGACTGAAAACAAGCTCTTCTGAGTCAAGATTTGCAAGGACGTGTGACAAAGATCTAGCCTTCCCTCTTCCACACCATCTTTTCCTCCATAAATACGTGCTCCTTATTTTTCTTCTACTCTAGTCGGTAGTAGATTTTGACCTTGGCTGTTACTTTCCTACCAACACATTGCCTGTTTTTAAGTTTCCTGGTTTGACCTGATGTTAAGATGGAAATCAAGGCTAGCAAACTGATGGAGATAGGGCCTTCCAGCCTTTCTCACTTTCCCTGGGATCATCTCATGTTGATTTACATGTTCAAAAAAATTTTTTAAATAAATAAATTGTATCAGTTGATCCAGAGGTGATTAGACTCTAGGGGCCTGATTTATCTTAGCCAAACTTAAGACATGGGCCAATACACCAAAATGTCAATATATTTATTTGTTGGATATTGCACTGTCAAGCAATTTCATTTCATCTGATTATTGTGTTCATTTTCCTGAAAGATAGTGAACCCAGAAAACAAGAATCAGAAGGTCATTTGACAACTGTGGAGCTGGAATAGAGGGAACTAAATGACCTTAGGGCATAGCATCATCAAGCTTTGAGAAATTATTGCACCTGTCTCTGTGTTGGGACATTCTTTTTGGTCCCAGGTAGTTGGAGGAGACAAAGCTGTAAATTATTTACTAGTTTTTCAACATTTCCTTATCATTTATTGTTAACTGATGGAACTACATTGTCTCTGAAGTCCCTTATGAATTAAATTGCTAGACATAGCAAAAATGCCCCTCTCAATATTGACATGTTTCAGTGGTGATTATTATCTTCCTGATTAATGTGTACGGTCAATCTCAAGCTCTATAATGGACTCTTAAAGGCTGTAGCAGTTTTCTATTGCTTCCGTAACATATTACCACACACTTTGTGGCTTAAACAATACCCATTTATTGTCTCACAGTTCTGTATGTGAGAAGTCTGGGCACACCATGGCCAAACTGGGCTCTTGCTTAGAATTTGCAAGGCAGAAGTCAGTGTTGTTAGGACCTCTAAGGATGAATTTGCTTCCAAGCGCATTCCAGTTGTTTTCATGAACTGAGTTCCTTGCCATTGTTGGACTATATTCCCCATTTCCTTGCTGGCTGTCAGCTGGGAGCCGGTTTTTGCTCCTTTTACTCCTGTATGCATTGCATCTCATGGTTTCTGTGTGCCCCCTTCCAGCAACAAGATTCTATGTACCCTCTTCCAGCAACAGAAGATCAAGTCTTTTTCAAGTTTCTAATTTCTCTGACTTCCCCTTCTGCCATATCTCATTCTGCTTTTACAGGCTTAGGTGATTACATCAGTTTATGCAGATAATCCAAGATAATCTCCCTATTTTAAAGCCAGTGGGTTAGCCATCTTAATTACATCCGCAAAGTTCCTTCACAGCACTACCTAGATTAGTGTTTGAATAACTTGGGATGGTAATCTTGCAAGGGATCCTTTGGCATTCTGTCTATCCAGTCTCATCAGCAACACTTTGAAATATTGTCGTTACTTGAGTGATCATTTTTGTGACTAGCTGATTTCATCTATACATGTATATTCTTTTTATTTGCCATTTTGTAGGGTAATATTTTCTGATCTTAATTCCATATTTCAGTATTAAAATTACTTGACATAGATCAATAATCATCATCTGTTGCAAAAAAGCACATTAATTGGTTGGTTGAATGGGGAGATTGATATTTCTTTTCTCTTCTTCTCTCGGATGAGGGCAACTTTTGGGGGCAGATGAGTTCTGTTGTGACAAAAGTTATATAGCACATTTGGTTTGCACTGAATCAGCGATTCTCAATCCTGGCCATGCTTTAGAATTATACAAGAGAAATCTTCAAGTGTCAATACTCAGTCCCTACCCTACTGATCCAATTTATCTATGATAAAACCAGAGCATTGATTTTTAAGTTCCCCAGGTGATTCTGATATACAACCAAGGCTAAGAACTACTGATATGTTCCAACATTCTAATTTGGAGATAAAGAAGTTGAGGCTGAGGATGAGAACTTAGTCACATAAAGTTCCATAACTAGTGACAGAAGTTCTGTCCTACAAAAAAAAAAAAAAATTGATGGTTTAATTGTATGTAGAGTTCAGTGCTCAGTAATTATGTACAAAGTGAGTATTGAGAAGATATGGAACACCCTACTTCTTGCTTTAGTAGGAAGACTATTTCTTTCTACGACTTTAAAAAATTATCAGACCTTGCAAAATAACTTATGAAGGTCTCTTCTCAGCAGCTTTGGCCTGCCTTGTGAGTAATAATAAACACAGATCCATTCTACACTAGCTAGGGAGCTGGCCGCATGGACTTCTACTACTTCTCTGTGTTCCAGAGCTTCATGGTACAATGCAGTAGCCACTAGCCACATGTAGCTATTGAACACTTGAAATGGGACTAGTTTTGATTGAGATGTATGTGAGTGTAAAATGCATACTAGAATCAAAGATTCAGTATGAGAAAAACGGTGCAAAATATCTCATTAATACTTTTTACATTGATTACATGATGAAATAATATTTGAATATATTGAGTTAAGATACATTATTAAAATTAATTCATCAATTTTTAACTTTTTTAATGTAGTTACTAGAAAATTTACAACTATGTATGTGGCTGGCATTTGTGGCTCACATTATATTTCTGTTAGACAGCACTTTTCTAGGGAGTATTTTCTATTAAAGCTGTTGACAATGAATGGTCCAAGTCCACGCTATTACACCTCCTTTGATCTTGAAGAGTGAAGGGGTACATTATAATCTTCCTGGAGATGAGACATGATATTGATCTGCCCTGTGTTTGCCATCTATCTGGCAGCCAGTCAGTCTGGCCAAATAGACTTCTATTTTTACATAGAAGCTTAAAGGAGGCAGGATTATGCCCCATGTCATGGAGAGAGCACACTGCATAGCTCTTGAGTAATGTACCCAAAAGTAGACCAGGTGCTATTGGAGGTTCTAAGGCATAGTAATAAATATTACATCCCTTGAGCAAGGTAATACAGCCCTTGAAGAAACTGCCATGTCAGCACTTGTAAATTATCTCTGTCTTTGACAGTCCCTATGCACTGAAAATATTATGGTGTCTACCTCTTTTTATAATTCACATCTAAGTATTACTCTTTTTCTTCCTCCCTGTAGTTTGTTCTGATTCACTGCTACCCTGATTGTGTGTTTAGTGTGCCTACTTCACAATTTAAGAGGCATGGGAAAGTAAAGGCAGGCCTTGGAGAGATCAAGCACAGTTCAAAACCCTACCCAGAGATATTCTGCCTGTGTGAGCTTGGGAGGAGATTTACTTAACCCCTCTGAGCCCTCTAAACTTCCATTTTCTCATTTGTGAAATGAGCGTTTCTCTTGCAAGATCTGTGTGAAAATCGAATGAAATAAGAAAGTTCCTGGCACACTTATTTGATGGGTAGATATTGTGGCAAGCCTATGGCTAATTGTTAGAATGTAATCGTGAGTGAGACACAGCTACTGCCTCCAGCTAAAAGAAGAGAAAGACAAGGAGCCTGGTAACATCAGGACATGAATAGTCATCAATGAATGGCAGTTATTATTACACAGCACAGTGCAGGATTTGGCTTATAACAAAAATTTGGAAGGGTGTTCAGGTGAGGGAATTGAGACCCATAGTGATTAAATGACTCCCTGTGTCACCAGCTCAGGCAATGTTGGGCTGGTGCCAGGTTACGGGATTGCTGACTCCTCCTCTAGTAATGCTTTCCCCAGGAGATCACATTGCCTCACTCTTGGTTTCACAACTTGTTTGCTTTAAAAGAATAACCTTGCCGTGTTGGACTTGATAAAAGGAAAGAGGGGTTTCTCCCAATTTTTGCTCCATATGTTATTAGGGCATGCTAGTAACTAACTGTCTTTGAAAACCTACACTTCTGTTATGTTAACTCCAAAGAAGGCAGCAACACGTGCACTTCTTTAAGATATAAAAAGCATTTAGTATACTATAAATTATTATAGTAATTATTGTTAGATTATATCTCACCAAGATAATGAATGTTTTCATTTGAAGACTTCACTGTATGAGAAATTGTCTCCTATAGCTTATTTATCTCCTTTTAGATTAGGTGAAACAGAATTTTCAAATTTGAGTCTGAAGAAAATTCCAACATCTTTAAATTTGTTTAAGGAGCATTCCCTATGGTCTATATGATCTATCATAGTAATTAAAAAGTCAGATTTTAGAATGAGCCACTTGTAGAAAGAGAAAAAAAGTAGAAAATCAATAAGAGGTTTCATTTTTCAAATTCTGTTTTGGAAAAAATTACTTGGTAGGGACAATAGTGTAAAGTAAGATATAAGAAGAAATATATCGTTCAAATAAGTGGCCATGCAGTTGGTTTTCTCTTTCATGTAACAGTCACATCTGCATTGTGAATTCATTAGTGCACCAAGTGAATCAAGCTTAGTGAGTTGACAAACATCCACAGAGATAGTTGCGGGGAGGCATTGCAAAGTGCAATGTGGGGTCCTAGTGAAACAGAATGCTTCATTCTTTGAGAAAGTTCCACTCTGAATAGAATAACCATGCGTACCAAGATCGGAGTATGGCCAAGCATTTGGCTACTGAAATGCCCCTTCTTCTTTCACTCCTCCGTAAAGGAAGAGACAACAGACTCAGGTTCTTGTAACTCAGCTGCCTTTTTTGAGTTCTCCCAAGAGAAGTTCTAACTTCAAGCCAAGCATCTTGTCACTGGGATTTCTGTATCTAATTTTTAGTTCTAGAAATCCATGATTTCACAAAACAAATTATCCGAACCTAACAACAACCACATAGAATTTTCTTAAAGTAGACGAGGGAGGAATTAGCCCCTAAAGTATTTCCTACACAATTGGAACTCCCTTTAGAAGATGTGCAATTGCCTGTACACCCAAGCACAAATGGGCTGTATTATTGCCTTATCTAGGATATACACACTTTACATTATAATGGTCCTTCCCTTTCCCTGAACCTGCATATGATGTAAGTGCTTGATTTAGGAATAGGGTCTTACATATTGTGGCGAAGAGCACATTTGCTGATTGCTCTGCCACCTGCCTAGATGTATATTTATATATCATGAAGATATATAATTTATCTTTTATGATAAATTATAATAAAAGATAAAGATATGTAATATATCTTTTATGATATATAAATTTATATATCTTCATGATATATGAGAGCCTAAATGAGGCTCCCTACTCTCAGTATACCCCATAGGAACATTATAAAACATAAATAATCTGTTTGTTACTACTACCAAGAAGACTTTATTAAGTGTAATAACTAACCCTTTTGGATACATGCAGAGTGAATGCCAAATGCTTTAAATAAATTATCGCATCTAATCCTGATTTTTTTATGAAAAAGGGAAAATCTTATCATATCAATATTAGAGATGAGTAAACTGAGGTTTGGTAGAGCTAGGATTTTAACTTAGCTCTCTGTGACTCCAAAGCACATTCACTTAACCCCAACCTCACCCTCTCTGTAAATGAAGATTAACAATAGCATCTGTGGTAGAAGCTAATGTCTCCTGAGCTGGGAAAGTATCTTTCAATGATTATTAACTAAATGTGATCAGCTGCCAGTGGATCAGATGTCATCAAATGAAATCAAGTGTCCAGGGTTTACTCAACAGTACTGTCTCTTACGTTTTGTATCAATGTTGGTAGATTGCTTAATTTTTGTACCTGTTACCTCACTTGAAGCCTAGATAGCATCAGTCCCTTCCCCAGCCAGTGTGTACTGGGTCCAGCTTCTGGCTTGTGAATCCAATCAGTGAATTAATATTGGTAGCTTAAAATCAACCTTGAAAGACGTATTTACACCACAGAAATTGGCAAATGATACAAATCATGACCCTTTTTTTTAAATTCCAGAGAGACAAATGTTAAACATTTACCAGTACACCACTGTCTATGACTCAAATAGGGACATAATGTGAATAATTATACTTCTGAAGGTAAACAAATGCACACTGGGTACCCTTGAAAAAAACAACCTTCCACAGATACAATCATACCTAAGTCACCTAAGTCTTTAGTGAATTTTTTTGTCCCCATAATTCTGCTTTTGGGAGGACCTTTTACAACATAATCATGATGATTTTAAATGTCTTTTGAATTTTTAAAAAATTACTTTATTTGTTCATTTTTGTTACAAAAGCAAAAATGCCCACAGTAATCATTTAATGTTTTTGAATGCAAGTGCAGACATATAAACAATAAAATATACATACGAATGCTGCCAGTAGAAATAAAATGCAAGCCACGTATGTCATTTAAAATTTTCAACTACAGTCATGCACCACATAATGACTTTTCAGTCAATGATGGACTGGCCCCATAAACTTATAATATCATGTTTTTACGATGTCTTTTCTATGTTTAGATATGTCTAGATACATAAATACTTAATATTGTGTTAAAATTGCTTATGGTATTCAGTAGAGTAGTAACCTGCTGCACAGGTCTGTAGGCCAGAGCAATAGGCTATCCCATATAGTCTAGGTGTGTAGTAGGTTATACCATCTAGGTTTGTGTAAATACACTCTGTGGTGTTTGCAGAACCATGGAATTGCCTAATGATGCATTTTTCAGAATGTATTCCTGTCATTAAGTGATACATGGCTGTAATCACATTTAAAAAAATAAGAAGAAACAGGATTTTGTTTTAATAATAGATTTCATTTAACTCAGCAGTCAAAAATATGATTTCAACATGTTGTCAACATAAACATTATAAAGATATTTTGTGTCTTTTCTTCTTGTACTAAGCTTTCAATTTCATGTATATTTTATACTTATAGCACATATGAATTTGGATGCTAAATTTTAATCATAAATACTTGATCTGCATTTACATTTCATAAAATGTAAAGCTTAAAAAGTGGGTTCATATAGCCAACCTGTTCCAAATAGACTTACGTATTTAATTAAATTTAAATTGTCATTAAATTCCTCAATTGTGTTAGCCACATTTTAAGTGCTCAATCGACACCTGTGACTTATTATAACAGAATTGGTCAGTGCAGGTATGTACCATATATCCTTATTTTATAAAATTGGAGACCTAGGTTGGATGTGGTGGCTTATGACTATAATCCCAGCACTTTGGGAGGCCAAGACGGAAGGATCAAGTGAGGCCAGGAGTTAGAGACCAGCCTGGGCAACATAGCAAGACGCTGTCTATAAAAAAAAATAAAATCTATGTGGATTAGCACATGCCTGTGGTACAAGCTATTTGGGAGGCTGATGAAGGAGGATCCCTTGAGCCCAAGAGTTGGAGACTGCAGTGGGCTATGATTATGCCACTGCACTCCCAACCTGAGTGGCAGAGTGAGACCCATGTCTCTTCAAAAAGTAAAAATACAAATAATATAACAAACAAATAAATAAAATTGGAGACCTACTATATGTACTACTTCCAGAAGTCTTTTTCCCCCTCACACCTTACACATTAAAAATTCCCATCCTGCATTCCCCACTGGATCTCCAAGAGGAGAGAAATCTCAGCAAAAGTAGTTCTATCAAAACTGTCTGTGAGCTTTTCTTTCCTCATTCATAGGAAGGAAATAAATTCACCTAAGGCATTTTGGATCTGACCATTTTCCAAATTATCATCACCATAAAAATTTGGTAACAACATGAATTCTGAAAGCAAGCAGTGCTAATGAAAACCAGCAGTTTTAAATGCCCTTTTGGGTTAACCTCTTCCTTTTCCTGTGCTGTATTATTGGAAAAGCTTCACCAAGGAGATCAACTAGATTCAATTTCACAATATTTCTTAGTAATTAGTGCTGGCATTTACTCTTCCCATATATTAATATATTAATATCACACTCCTAAGGATGCTTCTAAGGATGCTTTAATCACTTTAAAAAAAATACTTGATACAAATTAGAGGGTGTCTGTTATTTTAGGTGGTGGTTTGTTTTATTTCCACAAAATTACAAACCAGATATAAGTATATTTTTCCCTGTGTGGGTTAATAAACTTTTTTTTTTTTTTTTTGAGACAGAGTCTCACTCTATTGCCAGGCTGGAGTGCAGTGGCGCGATCTCAGCTCCCTGCAACCTCCGCCTCCATGGTTCAAGCGATTCTCCTGTCTCAGTCTCCCGAGTAGCTGGGACTACAGGTGCACACCACCACACCCAGCTAATTTTTGTATTTTTAGTAGAGACGGGGTTTCACCATGTTGGCCAGGATGGTCTCAATCTCTTGACCTCGTGATCCACCCGACTCAGCCTCCCAAAGTGCTGGATTACAGGCATGAGTCACCATGCCTGGCAAATAAATTTTTGATATAATTGTTGATGAAGTTGTTATGGAGACTTGTCACCATAATAGTCTAGTCTTCTCCTTAAATTCACATGATACTCCTCATCTCTATGTAGCTCTTCCTCACCTTCAGTAATGACCTCCCTTGTCTCTCAATCTTTGGTCTCTTACCTTCAACTTCCCACTAGTCGTTTCTCACATTTCCAAAAGTCTTGTAATTGCCTTAAAACACCAAGTATCCGAAGCAGTCCTATGACCTTCTCCTCCCGCTAACCAACTCAGATCCCCAAATCCTGATTTCTTTCACTAGCACTATCTCTCATCCACACATACCCAGTTATTTGTGACAGACATGTCTCTATCATCTCTCATATCCAATCATCACCAAATCTTGTCAATACTTCTCAGTGATATTAAGTTAAGAAGGCATGAAGGTCAGCTGTAACCTAAGGAAAACCCACTTTTGCACCAAATCTCTAATGACTTTCTGATCAATCTGAGTTGAAAATGCTGTTTTAATCTGGTCCTACCTCACCAATCTAATTTTATGCCCTTTTATTCATAAATTTGAACCTTGCTCTCTATTCACTAGCTTCCTCAGAATATCGTCCAAAACATACTCAGAATTCACACTCATATCCAGAACATTTGCTCTGAGCTTTTACCATACAAGTTCACCATAGTTTCTCTCCCTTTTCCACTCTCATCTGTCATCTAGTTCTAATTTTAAGACTGTCAGTTCGATACCTGATTTTTCCCTAGTCTGACCTTCTATTTTCAGGTATGCCCCTTCTTTTCACAGTTTCATGTGTTTGTACTGCCTTATTCTTGAACAACCATGATTTTGACTGCTTTTGCATTAATCACCATAGTGCCTTGCTCAGTGCTAGCAGGAACTAGTAGTTTAACGAGTACTTGCTAATTATAAATTAAAGAGAATTAAACATATTGGTTTCTTTGTCAGGAATTGGTTATAGCATGCTGGAAAATGTATTATATCTAACCCTCATCTTTTCTCATGTGTTTATAAATTGTTTGATGGCCAAAGAATAAGTTAGTATATCATGGGCCTAATTATGTAATTTGGAGGCCTCCTCTGCTGGGCAGTCTACAGATTTAAAATTCATGCCAGCTGCGTTACACTGGTTTTGAACTTGCTTTTTCTTGAGAAAGATGGGAAGCAGGCAAAATGCCTCAGGCTTTGAGGGTGGAAATGGTATGAGTTCCATTATGCAAGAATAGAAACCCATTTTTTATCCCGCCTGCTGAAAATCTTGCCATGAGTCTATAGTCAAAGAATGTGTAAATATCAAAAGAAATTTAGAGAGGGAATTTCCCTAGGAAAATATTGCAAGCTTTAAAAACCCAGGGAGCTAAGGTCCAATTTAGTAGATTCCTCTGAACAATGCCATCCTCTGCTTAGATTATTATAGAACCTCTTATGACAGCATTTGAGTGGACTGCTGTGTCTCTGGGTTAATAGGTACAAGTAATAAGTTTAGGTACCTGGGCAAAAAGGGTTTGGTGTAGGGGAATAGAGGGACTTTCTTTTTCTCACATCTGGCATATCATTACATTGTAATGTTAGATAACATTAAACTTCCGAACTTCATGTGTCAGCACTGTGACCTTTCCTAGGGACGTTTTATCTCAGCTAGAACCTAATAGAGAAGGATTCCCTCATCTAGAAGGTGCCATGTGGGGCTCTGCAAAGATGACGTGGACTGCTTACAATCCAATTGAATGTCACATCTCGTGGCCTGGCTCATGTGAGGACCCTAGAGAGAGTTCTGCAGAGGAGTGCAGAGGGGCTACTTTTGGAGTCATTCCCACTGAGCCAACATCAGTGGAAGAGAAGGAGAAGAGTTAGGTTCTAATAAAGCACTTAGCTTCTGCTGAATCCATCCACATTTCTTTATCTTCCTCCTGGCCCCTGGTCTTAGTTAGAGTTGGGTCCCTATGCAGTGTTCCAGGAAGCAGTAAACTGCACTCACCTCCTATTTGGGAGCATGGCAATTTTAAATATTATTTTCTGCTGTAGGAGTATGCAAGCAGATTTCTGGTTAATTTTGTGTTAAGGATTCTTGTTTGTTTTTTGTTTTGATAGAGCACATTCTATGGACATATGTTCAGCTTGTAAAGGAAGTGTTATAATTATAGTTCCTTTTTTTTTTTTTTTTTTTTTTTTTTGGAGACTGAGTCTTGCTCTGTCGCCAGGCTGGAGTGCAGTGGCACGATCTCAACTCACTGTAACCTCAACTCACTGCAACCTCCGCCTCCCCGGTTCAAGCGATTCTCCAGCCTCAGCCTCCCAAGTAGCTGGGATTACCGGTATGCACTGCCATGCCCAGCTAATTTTTGTATTTTCAGTAGAGATGGGGTTTCACCGTGTTGGCCATGATGGTCTCGATTTCCTGACCTCGTGATCCACCCGCCTTGGTCTCCCAAAGTGCTGTAATAGGCGTGAGCCACCGCGCCCCACCTAGTTCTTTATTTGGAAGAAGTGAAGCTCATTTGCAGGCAGCTGCTTTCAAAAGTTTCGGGATTGGAGGAAGGTCATCTACTATTCAACTGAAGCAAATGCCATTTGTTTGTGGCATCTGCCAGGTATCCTTGAGATGTCTGAAAAGGTGACTTCCAAACCAGAGGATGAGGCCTTCTGAGAAATGCAAACCTGTTCACACCCTTGCTCAGATGGGAAGCAAAAAAGGCTGCCTGGGAATTGGGGATTTACTGTTATACCCTGACATAGAATAGCAAGTGCTACTGGAAACTTCTTTACCTGACACTAAGTGTCTTGGGAGATAACAAGTAAAATTAACACTGTATACAGCATCCAGTTCCTCAGTGTCTTCTCCACTTACAAAGAATCAGCTGGGCACGGTGGCTCATACCTGTAATCGCAGCACTTTGGGAGGCCAAGGCGGGTGAATCATTTGAGGTCAGGAGTTAGAGACAAGCCTGACCAACATGGTGAAATCCTATCTCTACTAAAAATACAAAAATTAGCTGGGCATGGTAGCACACACCTATAGTCCCAGCTACTTGGAAGACTGAGGCAGGAGAACCACTTAAACCTGGGAGGCAGAAGTTGCAGTGAGTCGAGATCATGCCACTGCACTCCAGGCTGGGCGACAGAGTGAAACAAAAAAAGAAAAAAGAAAGAATCAAATTCAAAGCAAATACTTAGTTACCAACAGGATTGCATTTTTAGCCTATAACATCTTTTTTTAGCCTTTTAATATGTTTCTGCTGGAGGTTTTCAGCTTTGATTACATAGCCTGTTCACCTAGGAGTAAAGGACATTGGGAGGGAGAGATGCTCAGTGGTTCTCATTTGCAAAGTAGATAAGGATGATGCAAGGCCGTCAGCTCAAGGCCTTCCAGGTTAGGAATTAAAAACATGGATGTTGTAAAAACCACAACTCATATTTATTTGAAATCTCACCATTGACAAAGTGTGTTCACTTGCATGTTTACACTCAATCCTATGAACGACTCCATGAAGCAGTGTATGGAGGAGAGTTCCTCATGCATGTGGGTTTGCACATGGGGATTCAGATGCAAGAAGATATTTAGTTTACATAGAGATATGTTTTTTATTTTAAGAACATAAAATTATATGGAACAAAAAAAGATAGGTCCTCTGCTGTCTGGAAATTACAGTACATCAAGAATTTTATCCCTATGTAGAATCACACAGCCATTGCCAGAGGACCACATCTGTAGGCCCATGAAAACAAACATCTTTGCTCATTATTTCAGCCTGATTAGGGATACCATGAAGGGCTATTCCATTAGGTCAAGTTTGCACAGTAATAAAAATGAAGCCAGTAGAGGTCCTGGTGGAGCTCCTGGTATGATGATAAGTGTCTGAGTAACTTATAAATAGTGCAATTTTATGGAAATATTGCAGCTAAGCTTTAAAGTAGTCGGCATTAGTTGTTAGACACAACAACAGCTCTACAAAAGGCAATATGCTGAGTTCGTTTTCAACTAGCCCAAACTTGCCTCAAAAGATCTGGGATGTGGACACCCTGGTATATTTTTTCTAGAAAAGCTTATTTCCTTCCTCCAGATAAAGGTGTATGGTCACTGAGGTGTGTGCTGACAGATGTGTTGATCTACTCTCTCCGTTAAACTGAAGGGCTCCAGGTGTGGCCACACTGGGCTTCTAAATGCCTAGCAAAGCCACAGATGCATCCCTCTTGGTGTCTGAGGTGTTCACATTCCTGGGTCTTTCAGATCTGTATTCCTCATGAAAATAAAAACTCTCTACGATACACTCTGTCCTTGTGGGTTTTTAGTCTTACTAGGGAGTTTTTGTTTTCTTTTGCTTCCCGCCTTCTTTCTGCTTCCCTTCTAGTTAAACCTCTTTAGGATGGCTCATTAGCACTTTGTTTGGAGTGTGTTGAGCTCTTTTGTTCACTGGGAAACAGATTTATGAAATGTTACTATTACCGTGATTGTTCTGTTTTTCCTTTTATGGCCTGTCCAGCTGAAGGCCCCATGCTTGCTGATACTGCTGACAAGGTTTTCTATTTCCAGATCAAATTGAAGTAAACCTTACTGGCCCTGTTACTGAAGCTGTGCATGGGGGTCATTTGCTGTGAGGTGTTTCTATAGCTTTGAGCCAGGATGTGAACATCTCTAGTGTTCATGTTATTTCCTGAGACGAGTACTCACGGGAAGTAGAATTTATTACAACCTGCTGTTTGAGTTCATGAAAAGTAGGACAATATGAGACTCGGGGCAATGAAAGACTTACTAGGATTCCTTCTGGAACTGATTCATCAGCTCATTCATGTCTTACCCAGTCTTTAAACAGTATTTCATGATAATGGTCTGCTTTTAATTGCTGGGCTTTACCTTACCCTTTTTGTGATTGCAGGTCCTACAGGTATGGATCTCTGGCAGCTGCTGTTGACCTTGGCACTGGCAGGATCAAGTGATGCTTTCTCTGGAAGTGAGGGTGAGTTCTGCTTTTCCATTTCCACCCTCAGTGTTTTGAAACAACACTGAATTGTATTTGTTACATCCAAGTTTTTTGGATGATTTTATTAAAAGCTGCAAGTTTTACATAGCAGCAAATAGGAAACTTGACTTAACTTTAAAATCAGAAAATAGTAGGACTTTTCCGTGGATGTTTAGAAGGAATGCAGTAGTCAGTCAACTTTGGCATCTGGTGTTTTCATGTCAAAAATTAATGCTACAAATCATGCTGAGGACATTTATGTTGAAGAAAAGCCAGGTCTCTTGTTCTCAGGCTCTGAGAGAGATATTGAAGTTACACTGAAGGGTTATTAGCTTACTGTTCACTCAGTTCATTTGTGACTAAGGATATCTAGTCTATTTCCAGAGCTCAGAATTCAGGCTTGTTAATCATATTCTCTGAGAAAGGAAATTGCAGGTTTCAAACAAATTTCACCTCTCACTCTCTGGGTGATTACCATTTGGCTAAGTTGAGGGAAGAGACACCTGAAATAGTTGAATGATATACCCAGAAATTATGAGCTTCCTTCCCCATCTCTATAATTCTCCCTCCCTTTTTTATATCCCTCTCCTGGTAGAGAAGTCTCAATATGTATAAACTATGTTTCATAGCAGACCTAACTAAAACAAGGAAGAGTAATGCAAGGGAAAGGGGAGAAGAATTTTTCTGTCAGAAAGAAAACTGTGCTCTCTAAAGGGTGGTGGAAGACTTTTTTTTTTTTTTTTTTTTTTTTTTGAGAGGGAGTCTTGCTCTGTCGCCCAGGCTGGAGTGCAGTGGTCGGATCTCAGCTCACTGCAAGCTCCGCCTCCCGGGTTCACGCCATTCTCCTGCCTCAGCCTCCCGAGTAACTGGGACTACAGGCGCCCGCCACCTCACCCGGCTAGTTTTTTGTATTTTTAGTAGAGACGGGGTTTCACTGTGGTCTCGATCTCCTGACCTCGTGATCCGCCCGTCTCGGCCTCCCAAAGTGCTGGGATTACAGGCGTGAGCCACCGCGCCTGGCTTTTTTTTTGGAATGAGTATTTGATACTTTTCCTTGCCTGTACTTCTACAGAAGAAAGAAACAATGTATTTATCCCATGCTATGACACTGAATTTAGTTGCTGCTTTAAGCGTGTCTGACTCCCCTTCTCACCATTCAGCTCATGTTGGAAAATACAGTTTAGCAGCAGACTTAGCGCCTTAAGATGTCCTCCCTGACCTTCTAGCCAAAAATAAATCCGTAGTAGTGAGCTGCTGAGGGTGACCAGAGTCACTTAGAAAACAAGAAGAGTAAAAGATGTTATTTTATCTCTTAAAGCAATTTAAAAATATTTATAGAAAAGAGTCATAATTGTTTGAAATATTTTTTGGTCTCTCTGGTGTTATAATGTCAACATTATGCAAGTCAAACATGGAGAGAATTGCAGGCTCCATTTCAGCAGCTTTTCCCATGGCTGGTTTTAGACCCTGGTTCTGAGCCAAAGAATTGCAGCTGAGATCCTCTGCTGCTCCAAAGTCATGGTGGCTTAATCTCTCGTTTCTTCATTAAGGTGACTTTCACTCCACTGGGCAAGATTTGAGGAATTTAAAAAACTTGTGAAATGAAAAGTATGGCATAGGAAATCTTTAAAGAAAATTAAAAATGCATCCCCAGCTCAGAGATTAGAGCTCAAATTACATTTTAGAACTAGAAAGTCTGCACGGAGCATCTGTTTCCACTGCTTCGACATTTTACTAAACCTTTGAGTTCCTGAGTAAAGGGAAAACATCATTGGTTGCTTTTAATGCTTGCTTTTTGTTTTTCTTTTTAATAGTTTTGTTTGATACACTTATTTGTTTAGGGAGAGCAGAATATAAGCAAATGCAGTGGTTTATACTAAACACAAATCGTATATCCTACCAGTGGTTACACATAGGAAGTAATTTAACAGAGAAGAACATTTTTGTCTCCTTTTTTTTTTTTTTTTTTGTCTTGTTGAGTTAACCAATATTTCTTTTTCCTTTGGAATATGTGCATATTCCAGAATCCTTTCTTAAAATGATCTAAAGGTTAAGGATGGGGTATGATGTTTATGTAAGAAGGCATATGTAAGCTCATTCCAGCATGTGTGTGCATGCTTGCCTCTGTGTGTGTGTGTGTGTGTGTGTGTGTATTCTAGTTCTGGCCATTTATCTAAGGGGTTCATGGGTTCAGCCAAAGTTACTGCATAACATGACATGGGTCGGTCTCAGATGACATTTATGGACCATGTGTTTGTTTTTCTGCCAGATCTGGATTGTAGCCAAATCATTTTATTTTTATTGTGTGTCCTATTGAATAAGGCAGACTAAAAATATAGTTGAAATTTTAAAAAAAGAAAAGATACTACTATTGAATTCAGTTTGGTCAGTGAAAGATGTGGCACTGATGGGTAAGTGATCTTGGAAGTATCACCTGGAGAAAAGTCACCCAGGAGCTGGTAGAAGATGACAGACCTCTATGCATAGGGAAGGGTGGCACTTGAGCAGGGATTTCTTGTTTGGGCAGATGAGCAATTAGAAATATACTGGTCCTGAAAGGATTTTTTTAAATTAAATCTAATTGCCCTGTGGGAAATTTAATGAGAACTAAATTTGAATAGTTCCATTATTGTGTTAGCTAAAGTGTTGTAATAGATATTTTCTGTCTCTCATCCTTAACGTGAAGCTCTCATCCTTAATATGAAGCTCTATATCTGCTCCTCAAAGCCAGTTACATAGTCTTGAGGAGAATTTTTTATTCCAAAATCAGGAATGATCCACAATGCCTTGTTTTCAAAGGGCTTCACATGGTTGACCTGTCAACTGATTGTATCAAAATTGCTGCTGCTGGAATGATGTTACTAGTGAGAAATGTGCGTAAAGATCTGATGGATAAAAGTATTCTTCCAAGGAGTGCCTGTTATAAATTAGGTCATATATCTCTACTATTTCAGTCAGTCCACCCCTGAATATACTCTTTGACCTCAGTAACCTAAGGTGGAAGTAGGCAAGCCCCTGTCTTGTAGTTCAGTCTAGCTAGGACATGAGGAATGTCTTGAAATTAATGAGAGACTGTATATCTTTAAGGTTTAGATTGTGTGATGAAGAGAAATGGTCAAGATGCCCTGAAAAAGAATAGATCAAGGTGGACTAGAATAGTTAATTCAACAAATTCAATGTACTGATAATTCTTAAGAGCTTCCTATTTTCAAAGCCCGCACCTATGGCTATGAGGAATACATTGATTCTTCCCTCAAGGAACTTTTCATGGGTTAATAGATCAGGCATGTACACCAAGAATTACAATATCAGGCATTGTATATTAACTATCAAAATGGCTTGAATCACACTTTATAGAAGTGATGATGTTGGGAGGGATACCTCAGCTGTGGTGAATTACAGCTTCATGAAGGAGGCTGGCATTGTTTCAATAGAGACTGGAATGTCGGGTTTAAGATTTTAAAAGGCTGAGAAGAACAGAAGGCTATTAAAGGAATAACTTATGCAATAAAGCAACAACATAAGCAGAAGTGTACAGATGTAGATATGAGATGTCCATGGAGAACAATTTATTCACTTACTGAGTGTTTATGTACATATATATATATATATATATATGGCACTGTCTAGTCAATGGATGGTTCTATTTTAGCATTTAACATTCAATGAATATTTCTTGAGCACTTACTTCGTGGAAGGCATAGGATTAATTTGGCCAGGGTGTGTGGTACATAGGTGCTATATTTGTAATTATTTCCCTTGGAAGCAAACTTAGGTCAGTAGGTTTGAGTCAAATTATAGAAGGCCTAGAGATACCAAAGGCATTATGGAAAAGGCAAGACTTGCTGGGCCCTTGAAGAATCGGTAGCATTTGGAGAGGAAGAAAAGAAAGAGGAATTGTATGCCATATCCAGCAAGTAATAGGCCTCAATGTTGGAGGCCAGAGAAAAGTGCTACCTGCATGATGGAATAGTTTGTATGTGTGATATTTATATGTAACATATATAATACCTATGTATAATATTTATATATATTTACCTAAAACATATTTATATTTGTATGTAATACATACACTATATATGTACATATATACATATATATGTGTATATATATGTACACTATATGTATATAGTATATATATATATGCGTGCCAGTTTGGTGTGGCTTATAGGCAAAGCACATAATTGACATCACTCAAATTCTGCAAAAGGTGTTATATCATTCTACACCCTTCAAGGTAAGAGACTTAGTAATGAGATGCCACATCCTAAGGGAACCGAGAGCCCCAAAATAATGTTTTCTGTATATTTTGAATGTTTTTCATAAACCTATGCACACTGACAAAACACTTACTTGAAAGAAAAGGCACTCCTGTTCTCATTGCTATCAGATAGGAAATAATGGCACAGTGGACAGAACAATTTACTTTTTTAAATAAACTCTATCCCACTATAGGTGAAGTTCCACAGAGCCCTGAGAGGGTGTCAAGACATGTTGGATATATTTCATACAAGTATTAGAGTCATGGTTTCAGTTAGTAGACAGTAATGAATGCATCTGTTAAATGTGTTCAAGAATGAACAATTCAAGGCTTTCCATTCACAGTGAAGATGGGGAGAAAAGCCACAGAGCTTTTCATTGCTGCTGTCTTGACCATCATCCAGAGGCAAGAAGAAATCTTATGGTGTGTTCTAGTGCCATGGCCTGCGTCCATGTACATCAGCAATCCTCTGACCCCTTGTCCTCCTGATATTGCAGACTTTATTTGATGTTGGAGTTCAGCAGGTCACAGCAAGCTGGGTTAATCTAGATGGTGCCAATGTAGATAATGACACAAAAAAAGTCTTTCAAGAAGCTTTTATTAAGTCATTTTACAGATTCAAGGAGGAATTTTATGTATTTATTTATTTTTTCATTCATGCATGCATGCATGCATGCATTTATTCATCTTTTTCTTTTAGAGATAGGAACTCACTCTGTTGTGTAGGCCCCAAACAGTTCTACTAGCTTCACACAATCCTTCTTCAGCCTGTAGAGTAGCTGGCATTATAGGTATGAGCCACTGTGCCCAGTCCAAGGAAGAATTTTGAATGTATATTCCTGCCTTTAAGGAGCTCACAGTCTTTAGAAGAGAAAACAGAGAAATAAACATAATTTAATTGTGATCTTCTTAGGTTATTAAAGGGTTTTAATCTAGGTAATAATACTGTTAGATTTGTACTTTGTCAATAATACTACTAATAGAATAAAAGTGAATTCAAAAGGGATGAATTAGAGGAGGAAGGTGATGACAATAGGTCAGGGGAGAGATTAAGGGTGGCAGGGGTGATAAAAAAACAGATGGATCACAAGCACAGGGATGTTAGGAAGACAGAATTACCAGTACTCAGGGTCCAACTAACCTATGGATTTTTTTTTATGAATAAATTATTTTATTGACTAATGCCCTTACCACACAATGTAGAAACAGCTTCATCCATCAGGACCATTATTGTCAGGCTTGCAAGCATTGTTTCCAAAGTTTACAGTGAAGTTCAATCTTAGATATCCATAGTTAAGCAAGTTATACCAGTGAATCTCACCCTTCCCATTACCTTCTTCTTCTTATATGTAAAGATCATAGACTTTAAATTTATTATTATTATTATTATTATTATTATTATTATTATTATTATTTATTATTATACTTTAAGTTCTAGGGTACATGTGTATAATGTGCAGGTTTGTTACATATGTATACTTGTGCCATGTTGGTGTGCTGCACCCATCAACTCGTCAGCACCCATGAACTTGTCATTTACATCAGGTATAACTCTCAGTGCAATCCCTCCCCCCTCCACCCTCCCCATGATAGGCCCCGGTGTGTGATGTCCCCCTTCCCGAGTCCAAGTGATCTCTTTGTTCAGTTCCCACCTATGAGTGAGAACATGCGGTGTTTGGTTTTCTGTTCTTGCGATAGTTTGCTGAGAATGAGGGTTTCCAGCTGCATCCATGTCCCTACAAAGGACACAAACTCATCCTTTTTTATGGCTGCATAGTATTCCATGGTGTATATGTGCCACATTTTCTTAATCCAGTCTGTCACTGATGGACATTTGGGTTGATTCCAAGTCTTTGCTATTGTGAATAGTGCTGCAATAAACATACGTGTGCATGTGTCTTTATAGCAGCATGATTTATAATCCTTTGGGTACATCTCCAGTAATGGGATGGCTGGCTCATATGGTATTTCTAGTTCTAGATTCTTGAGGAATCGCCCTACTGTTTTCCATAATGGTTGAACTAGTTTTCAATCTCACCAACAGTGTAAAAGTGTCCCTATTTCTCCACATCCTCTCCAACACCTGTTTTTTCCTGACTTTTTAATGATTGCCATTCTAACTGGTGTGAGATGGTATCTCATTGTGGTTTTGATTTGCATTTCTCTGATGGCCAGTGGTGATGAGCATTTCTTCATGTGTCTGTTGGCTGTATAAATGTCTTCTTTTGAGAAGTGTCTGTTCATATCCTTTGCCCAATCGTTGATGGGGTTGTTTGTTTTTTTCTCGTACATTTGCTTGAGTTCTTTGTAGGTTCTGGATATTAGCCCTTTGTCAGATGAGTAGATTGCAACAATTTTCTCCCATTCTGTAGGTTGCCTGTTCACTCTGATGGTAGTTTCTTTTGCTGTGCAGAAGCTCTTTAGTTTAATTAGATCCCATTTGTCAATTTTGGCTTTTGTTGCCATTGCTTTTGGTGTTTTAGACATGAAGTCCTTGCCCATGCCTATGTCCTGAATTTTTACCTAGGTTTTCTTGTAGGGTTTTTATGGTATTAGGTCTAACATTGAAGTCTCTAATCCATCTTGAATTAATTTTCGTAGAAGGAGTAAGGAAAGGATCCAGTTTCAGCTTTCTACTTATGGCTAGCCAATTTTCCCAGCACCATTTATTAAATAGGGAATCCTTTCCCCATTTCTTGTTTTTCTCAAGTTTCTCAAAGATCAGGTGGCTGTAGATGTGTGGTATTATTTCTGAGAGTTCTGTTCTGTTCCATTGGTCTATATCTCTGTTTTGGTACCAGTACCATGCTGTTTTGGTTACTATAGCCTTGTAGTATAGTTTGAAGTCAGGTAGCGTGATGCCTCCAGCTTTGTTCTTTTGCCTTAGGATTGTCTTGGCAATGCGGGCTCTTTTTTAGTTCCATATGAACTTTAAAGCAGCTTTTTCCAATTCTTTGAAGAAACTCATTGGTAGCCTGATGGGGATGGCATTGAATCTATAAATTACCTTGGGCAGTATGGCCATTTTCATGATATTGATTCTTCCTATCCATGAGCATGGTATGCTCTTCCATTTGTGTCCTCTTTTATTTCATTGAGCAGTGGTTTGTAGTTCTCCTTGAAGAGATCCTTTACGTCCCTTGTAAGTTGGATTCCTAGGTATTTTATTCTCTTTGAAGCAATTGTGAATGGAAGTTCATTCCTGATTTGGCTCTCTGTTTGTCTGTTACTGGTGTATAAGAATGCTTGTGATTTTTGCACATTAATTTTGTATCCTGAGACTTTGCTGAAGTTGCTTATCAGCTTAAGGAGATTTTGGGCTGAGTTGATGGGGTTTTCTAAATATACAATCATGTCATCTGCAAACAGGAACAATTTGACTTCTTCTTTTCCTAACTGGATACCCTTGATTTCTTTCTCTTGCCTGATTGCCCTAGCCAGAACTTCCAACACTATGTTGAATAGGAGTGGTGAGAGAGGACATCCCTGTCTTGTGCCAGTTTTCAAAGGGAATGTTTCCAGTTTTTGCCCATTCAGTATGATATTGGCTGTGGGTTTGTCATAAATAGCTCTTATTATTTTGAGATACGTTCCATCAATACTGAATTTATTGAGAGTTTTTAGCATGAAGGGCTGTTGACTTTTGTCAAAGGCCTTTTCTGCATCTATTGAGTTCATCATGTGGTTTTTGTCTTTGGTTCTGTTTATATGCTGGATTACGTTTATTGATTTGCGTATGTTGAACCAGCCTTGCATCCCAGGGATGAAGCCCACTTGATCATGGTGGATAAGCTTTTTGATGTGCTGCTGGATCCGGTTTGCCAGTATTTTATTGAGGATTTTTGCATCGATGTTCATCAGGGTATTGGTCTAAAATTCTCTTTTTTTTTTTGTTGTGTCTCTGCCAGGCTTTGTTATCAGGATGATGTTGGCCTCATAAAATGAGTTAGGGAGGATTCCCTCGTTTTCTATTGATTGGAATAGTTTCAGAAGGAATGGTACCAGCTCCTCCTTGTACCTCTGGTAGAATTCGTCTGTGAATCCATCTGGTCCTGGACTTTTTTTGGTTGGTAGATTATTAATTATTGCCTCAATTTCAGAGTCTGCTATTGGTCTATTCAGGGATTCAGCTTCTTCCTGGTTTAGTCTTGGGAGAATGTAAGTGTCCAGGAAATTATCCATTTCTTCTAGAGTTTCTAGTTTATTTGCATAGAGGTGTTTATAGTATTCTCTGATGGTAGTTTGTATTTCTGTAGGGTCGGTGGTGGTATTCCCTTTATCATTTTTTATTGCATCTAATTGATTCTTCTCTCTTTTGTTCTTTATTAGTCTTGCTAGTGGTCTGTCAATTTTGTTGATCTTTTCAAAAAGCCAACTCCTGGATTCATTGATTTTTGGGAGGGTTTTTTGTGTCTCTATGTCCTTCAGTTCTGCTCTGATCTTAGTTATTTCTTTCCTTCTGCTAGCTTTTGAATGTCTTTGCTCTTGCTTCTCTAGTTCTTTTAACTGTGATGTTAGAGTGTCCATTTTAGATCTTTCCTGCTTTCTCTTGTGGGCATTTAGTGCTATAAATTTCCCTCTACACACTGCTTTAAATGTGTCCCAGAGATTCTGGTATGTTGTATCTTTGTTCTCATTGGTTTCAAAGAACATCTTTGTTTCTACCTTCATTTCGTTATATACACAATAGTCATTCAGGAGCAGGTTATTCAGTTTCCATGTAGTTGAGCGGTTTTGATTGAGTTTCTTAGTCCTGAGTTCTAGTTTTCTAGTTTGATTGCACTGTAGTCTGAGAGACAGTTTGCTATAATTTCTGTTCTTGTACATTTGCTGAGGAGTGCTTTACTTCCAATTATGTGGTCAATTTTGGAATAAGTGCGATGTGGTGCTGAGAAGAGTGTATATTCTGTTGATTTGGGGTGGAGAGTTCTGTAGATGTCTATTAGGTCTGCTTGCTGCAGAGATGAGTTCAATTCCTGGATATCCTTGTTAACTTTCTGTCTCGTTGATCTGTCTAATGTTGACAGTGGGGTGTTGAAGTCTCCCATTATTATTGTATGGGAGTCTAAGTCTCTTTGTAAGTCTCTAAGGACTTGCTTTATGAGTCTGGGTGCTCCTGAATTGGGTGCACATATATTTAGGATAGTTAGCTCTTCCTGTTGAATTGATTCCTTTACCATTATGTAACGGCCTTCTTTGTCTCTTTTGATCTTTGATGGTTTAAAGTCTGTTTTATCAGAACTAGTATTGCAACCACTGCTTTCTTTTGTTCTCCATTTGCTTGGTAGATCTTCCTCCATCCCTGTATTTTGAGCCTATGTATGTCTCTGCATGTGAGATGGTTCTCCTGAATACAGCAGACTGATGGGTCTTGCCTCTTTATCCAGTTTGCCAGTCTGTGTCTTTTAATTGGACCATTTAGTCCATTTACATTTAAGGTTAATATTGTTATGTGTGAACTTGATCCTGCCATTATGATATGAACTGGTTATTTTGCTTGTTAGTTGATGCAGTTTCTTCCTAGCCTCGATGATCTTTACATTTTGGCATGTTTTTGCAATGGCTGGTACTGGTTGTTCCTTTCCATGTTTAGTGCTTCCTTCAGGGTCTCTTTAAGGCAGGCCTGGTGGTGACAATATCTCTAAGCATTTGCTTATCTGTAAAGGATTTTATTTCTCCTTCACTTATGTAACTTAGTTTGGCTGGATATGAAATTCTGGGTTGAAAATTCTTTAAGAATGTTGAATATTGGCCCCCACTCTCTTCTAGCTTGTAGAGTTTCTGCCAAGAGATCTGCAGTTAGTCTAATGGGCTTCCCTTTGTGGGTAACCCGACCTTTCTCTCTGACTGCCCTTAAGATTTTTTCCTTCATTTCAAGTTTGGTGAATCTGACAATTATGTGTCTTGGAGTTGCTCTTCTCGAGGAGTATCTTTGTGGCATTCTCTGTATTTCCTGAATTTGAATGTTGGCCTGCCCTACTAGGTTGGGGAAGTTCTCCTGGATGATATCCTGAAGAGTGTTTTCCAACTTGGTTCCATTTTGCCCCTCACTTTCAGGCACCCCAGTCAGACGTAGATTTGGTCTTTTTACATAATCCCATACTTCTTGCAGGCTTTGTTCATTTCTTTTTCTTGTTTTTTCTTTAGATTTCTCTTCTTGCTTCATTTCATTCATTTTATCCTCAATTGCTGATACTCTTTCTTCCAGTTGATCGAGTCGGTTACTGAAGCTTGTGCATTTGTCACATATTTCTCTTGTCATGGTTTTCATCTCTGTCAGTTCGTTTATGGCCTTCTCTGCCTTAATTATTCTAGCTATCAATTCTTTCACTCTTTTTTCAAGATTTTTAGTTTCTTTGCGCTGGGTACGTAATTCCTCCTTTAGCTGTGAGAAGTTTGATGGACAGAAGCCTTCTTCTCTCATCTCATCAAGGTCGTTCTCTGTCCAGCTTTGATCCATTGCTGTTGATGAGCTGCGTTCCTTTGCAGGGGAAGATGCGCTCTTATTTTTTGAATTTCCAGCTTTTCTACTCTGCTTTTTCCCATCTTTGTGGTTTTATCTGCCTCTAGTCTTTGATGATGGTGACGTACTGATGGGGTTTTGGTATAGGTGTCCTTCCTGTTTGATAGTTTTCCTTCTAACAGTCAGGACCCTCAGCTGTAGGTTTGTTAGAGATTGCTTGAGGTCCACTCCAGACCCTGTTTGCCTGGGTATCAGCAGCAGAGGCTGCAGAAGATTGAATATTGCTGAACAGCGAGTGTACCTGTGTGATTCTTGCTTTGGAAGCTTCCTCTCAGGGGTGTACTCCACCGTGTGAGGTGTGGAGTGTCAGTCTGCCCCTAGTGGGGGATGCCTCCCAGTTAGGCTACTCAGGGGTCAGGGACCCACTTGAGCAGGCAGTGTGTCCGTTCTCAGATCTCAACCTCCGTGTTGAGAGATCCACTGCTCTCTTCAAAGCTGTCAGACAGAATCATTTGCACCTGCAGAGGTTTCTGCTGCTTTGTTGTTGTTGTTGTTGTTGAGCTGTGCCCTGTCCCCAGAGGTGGAGTCTATAGAGACAGACAGGCTTCCTTGACCTGCTGTGAGCTCCACCCAGTTTGAGCTTCCCAGCGGCTTTGTTTACCTACTTGAGCCTCAGCAATGGCGGGCGCCCCTCCCCCAGCCTCACTGCTGCCTTGCAGTTAGATCGCAGACTGCTGTGCTAGCAATGAGGGAGGCCCCGTGGGTGTGGGACCCTCCCAGCCAGGTGTGGGATATAATCTCCTGGTGTGCCCGTTTGCTAAGACCCTTGGTAAAGTGCAGTTTTGGGGTGGGAGTTACCCGATTTTCCACGTGTTGTGTGTCTCAGTTCCCCTGGCTAGGAAAAGGGATTCCCTTTCCCCCTTGCGCTTCCCAGGTGAGGTGATGCCTCACCCTGCTTCAGCTCTCGCTGGTCGGGCTGCAGCAGCTGACCACACCGATTGTCCGGCACTCCCTAGTGAGATGAACCCAGTACCTCAGTTGAAAATGTGGAAATCACCTGTCTTCTCTGTCACTCACACTGGGAGCTGGAGACTGGATCTGTTCCTGTTGGGCCATCTTGCTCGGCCCCTTTAACCTGTGGATTTTTGACTTGGAGAACTATCAGTGCCTTCTTTTCCATCCGTTTGTACATTTCTGCATTTTTAATTAATGTGATCATCAGCAATGACTCACGTTTAATGCAGTGAAGTCCTGGTGCACAGTTCAGCCTATTAGCACTAAAGTGGTACTTACACAGAACAACTCTGTAGGGGAGGAAACACGCTGAGGCTGGATGACAGCAGAGTGTCTAAGCTACGCTTCTTTTGTACCATTTCTCTGAACTCCTCATGCCTGTGTCTACCCTGGGTCCCACAGCTCTCTGCTCAGCTCTGCAGTATGGCTGTGATATGGCTCAGGCTACTATGCAGTGAGGGTCTACAGCAAGGACAAAGGTCTGAACTCCCTCCTCATTGTAGTCTCTGGACATTTGTGACTCTATCCCGAGACCTTGACAGCCCCCCAAGTATTTTATCATTGCTAGAGTATCTACTTAACTCATGGGATGCAATAAAATATATGCAGGATGAGTTGAGAACAGCAAAGCCATGTGCTGGGCAGAGTCTGGGAGGTTGGTTAGGCTCCCACAGAAACTGAGTGACTCACCCCTACAAAGAAGCTGGCAGTGTGAGTGATTAGATTTATGCCACAGCTAATTAGTAAATTGAAGGAGTGGGACCACCCAAGAGTACTTAGAACCCTGACTGTTAGTTAAATTCACACATGCCAGTGATCGAGTATATTTCTGGTCTTCCACATTAGATGCCAGCTCTTATGGGACCAGAGCCAGCCCTGGTTATATAACAGAATGTTTCCACACCAGTTTGGTTCAGTATCCTAAATCGGGGCTCTTGTTATGGGGTAGACAGGAATGAGGTCGACATAATGTATTTGGTGTTTGGTGATGGCAAAGAGTACCTGTTCATAGACACACCTGGTTGTTCACCTCTGGCTAGAGACCATCACAAGTTCAACTGTACAGAAGTCCATTTTGGCCTTTACTGGCCCAGCCAGCCTCTACCTGAGATCATTCCCTACAACAAGGGGCCCAGGATTCCTTAGTCACCCCAGCACCTTTTCCCAAGGAAAACCATCTCATGAAGAACTTGCCACTGATGATTTTCTCCTCACTGTGCATTGAAGTCAGTAGGTTTCTAACTGAAAACTGGTTCCTTTGAAACCTTCTTAATCTTACACTGTATATGATATAGAACTGTAGGCAGTTCAGAGTCATCAATAAAGACATCTTTTGGGGTCTCTACTTGGCTTGTAACCACCTGCTTATCCACAGTATTATGCACCTAGCTTGTCATCAGGCAGAGTCACCAGCAGCCACAACACAAGGGTCCACCTTCATCTTTCCCAAGCAGCAGGCAATGTTGCTCCATTTTGACTTTTCTGGCAATACTCACATGGATTGTTAAATAATGCTGTCAACAGTGTCATCTTCAAACCCAAAGCAAAGCTTCCTTATCATCTGTAGTTATCAGCATAAAGACGGTGATGATGTGTAACATAAACACACTTTGAAATCTGATGCAATTGACCCTACGAAGAGAGTATTCCTTAGTGCCCTGTCTGGCAACTCCTGGAGAGACCAAGAGGCCTTGGGGCTTAGAGCACTTCTTCAGCCTCAGCTGCAAATCCATTTTTTCTAGTTCCTTGTTCCCAGGATGAAGCCACAGTGTTTCATCAGATACATCTATCAGGAATCTCTGTTTCTGTCTATATAACAATTTAACTTAAGCCTCAACCTTCACAGTGTATGCATCACATTTCCATGGAAGGATTGCAGGTATTAGAAGATGATGGATCATGTCTTGACCACAGGGGAAATGTTTCAGGATGTTTTTATAGAGGCTTTCACTAACAAGCAGGACACGGGATTGGCAGAGAGGTGGGGGTAGGAGGCAGGTGAAGGGTGGCATTTAATGTGTGTCCCTCTTCTAAATGAAGTTATAATGACATCTGTGTTTCAAGCATGTGGAAAGTTTGGATTGAGCTTGAAATAAATACAATTTAATTGGTTTCAAATAACTGAACAAAATGACCATTCCATGCCCTGTGTAATAAAATGTTATGGAATTAAAACTCACTAGATGTTAAAATCCATGAAGGATATTTCCTTGATGCCCATCCTTCAGCATTCTGATGAGGATCTTCATTTATTTGTTGAATGAATAAGTGAATTAGCATCTAAATCCTGACCTTTGATTTCCTCAGTTCTCTCCTGCAATTGTCACTGATGCTGTCATCTCCAGTCCTGAGCAAGGCAGGAGTTGCATTAGTATCCCCTTATAGTGGAAGGGGTCTAGAAATAGCTGTGCCACTTTAGAAGTTAGGCTCTGTGGGCTTTTCCTGGTGATGGAATGATTTTATTTTCCTGCTTTATACTCCAGTTACCACCAAGATCAGAATTCTGCCCTAAACACTAATGTGTGAGAGCCTGATGTCCTTCCTAAGTCTTGTCAACCTCTTTCCAGGTGACTGAACTCTGAACCCCATGCACCAGTCACCAACATTCTGCATTAAGTGACCCGGTCACCCAGCACCATCCCCCTGACACCACCTTTATCTCTACACCACCTACCTGATTAAATCTCCTCAAATATTGACAGACATAATGATGCCTGAGGATCCCAAATCCAAATTTTCTTTACCCCTTTGGACATTGAACTTTAGATTACAAAAGACCCTGACTAGGGATCCTGTGGGTAGCTGAGTCAGTTTTCTTAGCCCCATTCCTTACATATCAAGTCTTTCTAATTTTTCAATGAGAGCACATCTTGAAGTATGACACTCTCCCGTTAAAAGTCAATTAATAAAATGCTTAATTTCTTGATTTCTGAATTTGAAAAAAATGACACTTTGTGTATCTTTTAATTTTTTGGCAAAACCTTCCAAATTTGTGGAAGGAGAAATAATATTGACTACTGGATAACCACGTGCTGTGTGTAAATATTAACAGATTGCCTTAGTGGACACTGAATTGATGATGTTTGCCACATTATATTTTACAGAGACTTGGCTCTTCCAAAAATGAGAGGTCATTTTTCAGGAGAGGACCATTTTGTGTTTGGCTAACATTTAGGACATATAATTTCTTCTCCTCTGTGTGCCACTGACCCACTGCATCCCTGGTTGGAGCAAGAAGAGCCATGCTTTCCTTAATAATTGCTGATGGTGAAACGATGTATTGTAACAAGAACAGAGGAATAGGGAAACAGGAGAAAGATAGTCAGTTGAAGAGTCCTGCCCTGTGTCAGGGCACCGTTTGGCCAGCTGGGCTTGCTAGGACTAGAATATAGAAAGTACATGAAGTGTCATACTCAGAAAGCTCTGGCTACATTAACAAACTGGTATATCATGGTGCCCAGCCTTCTTTGTTAGCTGGGCCAGCATCATACCCTCTAGTATTTGCTCTGAACTTCATAAGCATGGCTGACTAGCTTTCTCTTCCTCTGCAGTTATCATTCAGACTGAATAGTTTCTAAGAAGGCTCTTATTGAGAAATAGAAGGAGGTAAGTTAACTTCTGTGCATATCTTGGCCATATTTGCTTGAGAAACTGATGTGTATACTATAGCCATTATGGGTGTGAAAGGCAAAAGTATAAGTGCTCTCCAGTATGACCTGGCTATCTTGTCTTACTTCTATATTTGATTGCTAAAAATATATATTCTTAGGTCAAAAAACTCACTTTAATGGAAAAAGATAGAAGAATATTAATAATCAAAATAGAAGAATATTAAGAACTTTAACATGAGACATATTTAGATTAAAACCATCTCTTTTTGAATTTTGGGGGGTGATTTCTCCAACATGTTTGGAACTGGGTTGCTATTCACCCAAAGGTGGAAACTTTTGATGTCGGGGAATGCCACTGATGCCTTAAAGCAGAGGGTAAAAGGAAAAGACTGAAATTCCAGGCTAAAAGAGGAGAGTATGGCCACCACTGAGCCCAAGTTAACATTCAATAAATACTGTATAAATTAGAGGTATATTTCTGCAGTTGGTTGATAGAAGCTTACTATGATCTGCCTAAGGGTGCATCAAATTCCTCTGGTACTTTGATCCTATTATTGACTATCACTTCCTTGGGGGCAGCAGTTAATCAAGCAGAGGCTTATCTTGTCAGAGAGGAAAGGGAACCATGAAGGAGCTCGCTGGGAGCAGAACCTGGTCCTCAGAGATGCTTAGGGTTTGAGACCAGTAAGAGGCAGTCTCCACACCACCCACATCTGATTCCTGTTTCCTTCTTCTCTGCTGTGGTCAGGAGAAACAGTTTAGATTAGGTATTTCAGAGCAGTGGTGTTGGACTTTGTCAAAACTGCATTTGAATCCCATATATGAATTGTGTGACTTTTTAAAGGTTGAGTTCCCCAGAAATAGGATGCTGAGGCAAGGATTCCTATGAAAGTGAATTATTAGAAAATAGTCCAGGGAGAAAGCAATAGGAGAGTAGGAAAATGAGACTGGGAAGGTAAAGAAACCATCCTCAGGAGGATGCAAATTTCTACATGCTATCAGTTGTCCAAGTGCAGGTAAAACTGGCTCCAGCAGCCTGAGAGCAGCCGACACAGAGACACAGGTCCAGAGTGTGGGACTGAAACCACACATGAAGCCTGTGTGCAAAAAAAAAAAAAAAAAAAAATGGTAAAGAGGGGCTGGGCATGGTGGCTCACACCTGTAATCCCAGCACTTTGGTAGGCCGAGGCGGGTGGATCACGAGGTCAAGAGTTCGAGACCAGCCTGGACAACATGATGAAACCCCATCTCTACTAAGAATACAAAAATTAGCTGGGAAGGGTGTCGGGTGCCTGTAGTCCTAGCTGCTCGGTAGGCTGAGGCAGGGAAATTGCTTGAACCCAGGAGGCAGAGGTTGCAGTGAGCTGAGGTGGTGCCACTGCACTCCAGCCTCGTCAACAGAGCAAGACTCTGTCTTGGAAAATAAATAAAATAAAATAAGACAAAATAAATAAAATAAAATAAAATAGACAAAGAGATGAATCTACATCACCAAAGCACTGACAGCATCTGCTACAGTGACTTTGGTAGTTTCTTACATTCTTGGAGCCTCAGTTTTCTTATCTGTTAAGTCAGAGGAAAATGACTTTTTAAAAAGGCTTCAATGAGGTAACACAAGTAAAACACCTGTTGAGATTAGTACACAGGAAAAGCAGTTACTGAATACAATTAGTCAATTGGTAATTGGTAATAATTATGTATAATTCCTATAATTATAGGAAGCTCTATATAATTATTCTATATAATTCCTATAATTGGAATTACCAATAGGCTAATTGTGTTTAGTAACTACTGTTATTGTCCTCAAGTTGAGTTATTATTGCAAACCCTGAGGCCTAAATAAACATGCAAAATAAACTGACATGTGGAATTTTATTTATAACAATATATGTATGCCTAAAAGAAGTGGTTCATTTGCACAAGGAAGTTTTAGAAGCTACAGATAATTTTAATAATGACTACAGAAAACTATCTTGAAGATGTTTCTAATGTTTAAGACATGATAGCATAAACCTTTATAAAACGGAATACTGTTCTATAGTTATAGTTGTAAGAATCAGTGTTTAGAGGATGGGTTTGATGAAATTGTACTGCTCTAGTTCCTGTGCTTCTAATGAAATTAAATCTGATTAATACAGCAAGTAGGTCTTTGGTGAGTTGATTCTGATGCTGGGAGTGATTTCCTTAATTCTTGCTCAGAAAGCCATCCATGACAATTAAATGAGATAGCATGTACAATACCTGGTATAGTTACTGGTAAGAGGTTTTTAGTAAAGGTCAATCTCCTCTTTGTTTACCTTCTCATCAAGAGAGGAAGAACAAGGAAAATTAGGTTGCTTTTTTGAGAAAATGCTTTATGCCAATTACAATTATCTGAAAGTAGAATAAATTTCTAGGTTAGGCAAGACTAGAGTTAAAACGTGGGTGTGCAGAGCTGACCTGCCAGGGTACTCTGTACGGAAGTACATGGAAATGTAAGTGCAAATACAGCTTCATATAATTGTTTTGATCATACACAGTTTCCACATGAGATTATATTTGAATGACTAATTCAGCAAATATAAAAAAGGCAGAAAACCAGTGGACAAGATGATTCCTAAGGTTCCTTTCTTCCTGGTCTATGCCCTAGTGTATTATTTGAATTGATATTCAGTGGAACACAGAGTTACTGCTGGAGATTGAGTTATAAAAAGATTCAAATGGGTTACTCCATTATATCTACTTAGGAAATCTTTTTTTAAAATAACTGATAGATGTTCAGTTGTGAGAAGCAAAAGGTATTTCTGGCTATCCCTTTATAGTTGTGTACATGACTGCAGAGACATCATTTCATGCTTACTTCCCCACATTCATGTACCATTTTCTCAAAGGAAAATTATTGAATTAACTTGCTAGTTTTGATTCTGGGGTTTGTTTTAAGCAACTGATATTTAAATCCACCTAGTCCTCTTTCGCTGTTCTCCTAGAAACTTTAATATTAAGAAACAGCTGAACTTACACATTTTGTAAAAGAGTTCAGACAATGAATTCATTCTTCTTGAAATGCATAGAAGTACCCAGGTGCTAGCTATACCCAAGAGCCTTTTCTAAATACAAAAAGGATTGACAAACCAAGCATTCATCCTGGCTAGGTCCAACATTTAGGAATCAAACCATGAACTTGCTATTCCTCTGTTTGTGGTTAACTTGTTTGTATATTTTTGAGGAAGATGATTCAATGCAAGAAGTAGTTTTATATAGTACATTAAGTAAATTTCCTATAGGATATACTTAATTGGAAAAATATTTTTGGACTAGAGCTCACAGAACATATGTTTACAATAGTTTTCAGAAAGTGAGGGGCTAAATGAGGATTTCTCAACTTTGGCACTATTGAGATTTTAGGTTAGATAATTTTTCTATGGTGGGAGGTGTGTCCTGTGCATTGTAGCAAATTTATCAGCATTTGTGACCTCATACCCACTAGATACCAGTAGCCCCCTTCTCAGTTGCAACAACCAAAACAACTATAGACATTGCAAAGTGTCCTCTAGGGATCAAAATGACTCCTGCTTGAGAACCACAGTCTAGATCTGGTAGTTGCATATTGAAGTGACAGTCCCCAGGATTGTTGTGGGGATCAAATTAGATAAAACTTGTTTAAGCTGTTTAAAAAGTAAAACAAATACATATAGTTACATTATACCTCTTCTTTTCATTTGTTACTCATCTAAGATTTTTTGAGCCGGATGATGAAACCCATAAATAGATTAACCTTAAGAGGCTCAAAGGTTTGCCAGGTAAACAAAGAGGTTAGAAGAAAAAGAGATGTCATATCAGATGTGCCTTAATGAATGTCTGTATGTAACATGTACAAAAAGTTATGGGAACCCCAAGAAAGGAAAGGCTCTTTTTGAATGAAATCAGAGAAAACCAACTGGACCATACAGTTGAAGCTCTATAATAAGAATCACCGAGTAACTAATTGTAACTAAATACTCTTTCATACAATGTCATATATCCATGTAGTTTTTAAATCTAGAAGTAGTTAAGGTTCATGATTATCATTTCTCAGGGACACTACTGAAGTGGTATCAAATCTAAATGAGCAACTTAAGAACTGAAGTTGTTACAGACAGCTGTTAATTCCCTTTTTCATGCCTGCTCCAATGATAGTCAACAATCAAACAAAAATAATAAAATAAAAACGAAAGCAAAAAATCCAACTCAGATTTCACTAAGTATAGCAATAAATATCAGAGACATTAGGGAATAATAACAGGTCAAAGCAGAAATTCATTCCTCAGTATGTTCTTCAAGTGGAAAAATTAGGTCTGTTTTAGTTCTGTTGATTCTAAAAGAAACATTCAGACTATCAAGAAAACCTGTTTTAAACTCTAAATCTGACACTATGGATAGATAGATAGATAGATAGATAGATAGATAGATAGATAGATAGAT